>NW_009705461.1:25692-52195 GCF_000703405.1 Apaloderma vittatum | reverse complement strand
TGCACGTAAAGCCGCGCGCCAGCGCGGGGCTCCCAGCCGAGCGGCGTCAGCCCGGCACGCGGCCGACCCTGAAAGCAGCTGTAAGTGAATTTTCGGTTTATTTCTATTTTTCTGGAGGAGGCCGCTCGTGGGGGCACCTGCCGCGCCCCGGTGCTTACTTGCGGCTTCTTGGGGCGCGGCCGAGCGTTCCCTGTGTCGTGACTTGAGTCGGGGTCACTTGTCGCCCGGTGTTTTTTGGGGAGGCTCTGACATGTCAGCCGTGTCTTACCTGTACGTGAAAGACCTGACAGTGTTTACACCTGCCACGGCAGGGATGAGCTGAATCTCACACCTGGCACAAGGTAACCGCGGCCCGTGGTAACTCATTTACCTGAGGACACCGCTGTGCCCTGATGTCCTCCCTGTTACATTTCACTTTAATTCCTGCCCTGTATAGTGGTGGTAGGGAAATATCATCAGAGGAAGCTCTTCCAGAGAGAGTGTTTAATTGTTGTAAGCTGTGGAAGTATCTTAAATCTTTTTATAAAACCTCTGAAATGTTTCGTGGGAGACTTGATGAAGATTGTAAGTGAGGCATTTGGCGGTATGTGCTTCATGTCACGAAGTATAAATTAAAACCAGAATGAGGAATGTTGCTGTCAGAAATGCTAAAAATGAGCTTGCACAGTCAAGCTTTTTTTTTTTTTTTTTTGAAATAGCTTTAGATTGAAAACTTGAAACTTGAATTCCCTCCCACTTGCCCTGACAGGATACTTCTAGGTAGAATGTGCTTATTATCACAGTGGACTTGCCTGGTTTTAACAGTTTAGGTTTCTTCTTCTGACTAAAATCTTGCACTGTTGATTCAGTGTTCAGCTAACCAGCTCTGGGATTTTGAAAAGCAGTGATTTGTTTTGGAGTCTGGCTGCACCTTGTCTTCCTGGCCAGGCCTTGTAACGGAGGGAAGGTAGAAGCAACAATGCAAAGCCTTGAAATTATATCAGCCTAGAACTGGGGTATTTTTAGGAACCACTGCTTGCTGTTGGTAGGTATAAGTATTACTATAGAGTAAAGAATTGGAGACAAGAAAATACAGAAATCTAACACTCTGCCTTAAGACAGGATGGAAGTGTGACTGGTCAACAATAGGATATTAAAGTAGTGCTAGTCTGGCTTTTCTATTTCATAAAATCGTAGAATCATTAAGGTTGGAAAAGACCTTCAAGATCATCAAGTCCAGCTGTCAACACGATACTGTCCTGAAGTGCCACGTCTGCACAGTTTGTGTCTTTAAATGTTTGTATATTAAGAAACAGTGTGTGGGCTTCTGGATTAAAGAGGAGATTGCAGCTATTATGAGAAAGGTTCACCTCAGAGTTGACATTGAAATCTTGTGTTTATTGAGAGTTCCTGATGTTGTACAAGTTGTGTCTGTGGATGGTGATCGGTAAGAACCTAGCATATGCCAGAGGTGCCCGTGCCTTTGACAGCTGTGTTATCGGAGCTCTTGATGGCTGTATAGAGATTTAACTGCCTTTTTTGTTTTGCTAAATGATCTTGAACTATCAGTGCGTTTGTCTTCGGCTTCGAACCGCGTATGATGTTCATTCCCTTAAAGATCTGTAAGACCCTGCCTAAAATGCTGACGGTGGTTACTGTGTTTGCCTGTGCTGGCAGTTTCTGAGGCTTCTTGCTCTCTTTGTAAAGTTGAACCAGGGATCACAATGGACATAGATTTGTCTTTACTTGAGCAAAGCTTCCCAAGTGGAAGCAAGGCAAGGGAGAGCGGTCCTGTGGCATTAGAATGCACTAACTGTGGGTTGGAAATGGCCTTGCGGTGGTGGACTTGATGGAGAGCAGCCTGTAGCGTGATTCGGGTAGTGCTGCATAAAGCTGCCTCTTTGATATGTGCACTGAGGATAAAGCTGTTGATCCCATTCTACACTAACGTTAAACTCTCACGTTTCTCCTTCATCCCATTGTTAAATGTGGGATGCAGTGGTGTTACACTGGAAGTTTTTGTGGCACTTGTGTAAAGTGTTTCTGAGGAGAAGAGATACTTGTATGTTATTTATTCATTCATGACAAAATGTCCATACATGTGTGTGTATATATATACACACACAGAATTTAACTGTCTTATTTGGGAGATCTGTTGGCAATATTTATACAACTGTAACGTTTATTAACCATGTCTGTACTTGTAAGTTTCTGTAAAAGTGTATTTCTTTCTTTGTTTGGGGTTGCACAACTCTTAGGTTAATGAAAAGTGAAGTTCGTTGTCCAGGGTGATGTGTGTGACAGTGATTTGCCTGGGTTTGAACAGTGATTAGACAAAGTCACAGGGCAAAAATGTACCAAGGGCATTTTTTAAAGGCAAAGATAAAACTGCAGATATTTCTGGGCTGCCTGTAAGAGGAAGCCGGATAAATATCACTCTATGTATACCCTAGTGCTGACATTTTTTTCCCCTGAGCTTTATTATTAAGCAATGTTAGATACAGGATTTTGGGCTACTTGGGCCGTTGGTCTGCCCCAACACAGCCATCCTTTTGTTCTGTAGTCAGGTACCAGCACGCTCAGGGTATGCGTCATCAGTATCCCTGGAATAAACTTCTTCAGTTTATCTCAAGCAGCTGTGCTGCTTTGGCAAAACTGCCATATCCTCTTTACACTCTTGACCGAGGGGAAATGGTTGAGTGATGATGAAATCTAGTTTTCTGTCTTTTTCTCATTTGCTGCTAACATGCTTCAGACATTTTAACTGAAACATCTTCTGATTGTTCTCAGATCCAAAGCTACAAAATATTTGGTAAACTTGAGATAACTTAATTTGGAACTTGGTCTAAGTGTCATTACTCGGAAGTTGAATGGAAAAATAAATCTGCTTTAGATTAAAGTATTTAGTCTATTGAGCATATGAGCAGCTTAACTTCACAATGTTGTTTGTATCAGCAGGATGCCTTATTCAGCTTCAAAAGCCAAGGAGATATGGATTTACTTTGCCTGTGGTCCTTTATATCTTTGCAAAGCAAAATAAATTTGTGCTTCCAGGGTTGCACAGTTCTTTTCAAGTGACTCTGTAGCTTTTTACATTCTCCTTACTAAAGCTGTAAATGTTTGAAATAGCACAGTCAAGAAGGTCTGTCTCAAGAAATTTACTATGTGAAGGAGATAAAGCTGCTAGGAGTCATCTGCTAATATAACTCTGCCTATCTTTAAAGTAAATACCGAAGGAAAAATCCTGAACACCTTTCCCCGTCCCTCACCATGTAGGAATGTGAGTTTTCTTTTATCCAATTTGGCGTATTATGTGTGGAGTCTAGTACATATATAGATAAAAGTCACGTGGGGCCAAATTAATTTGTCATGTTGTCTCGTTGCTGATCAATATTTGGGATTGGTCACTGCTTTAAAGAGCATACTGCCTGGGTGAAAGCCTTACCCTGTGGATGTGGCAATCCACTGTCTAATATTATCTGTGTGCTTGAAAGCTTAATGTGAGCAGCTGAGCTCCTTGAAGTGCTTTTTTTGGGATAGGAGGTAAATCTGAATTCTTAAGAGCTCTGTATTTTTCATCACGTGATTCATGCCAAATTTTGTTTTGGATATCTGGCATTTTTTTCTCCCCGATGTTCCTGCTGTTTCCTTCATGTGTTGGTTTATAAACCTTTAAAACAAATGTAATTTCCTTCAAGACGGCTGTATGACAGAGTTGAGTAATGCAAATTCTGCATGTTGATCGTGGAAGTAGATGCCTAATAGTTTTGTAAAGCAATACTGCCCTATCTGTAAGTATCAAGTGGTCTCTAGATGTGTTTGACTGTTAGTTGAGTGTTCATGGACATATTTGAATGAAAATCGTGACAGTAGGTATGCACGTTTTGCATCTGTGTGTGCAATGACAAGACAAGCAAATTGTCTTATGCCAGAGGCTAAGCTGTACTTCTGGAGAAAGGCACTGATTTTTTTTCTGTGGTGAGTAATAAAGTGATAAAGAGACAAGGGTTTCTTGAGGGCTTTACTGTTAGCATGTGACAGTGTATAGAACTTGTAAGACTAAATTTGTCAGGCCCAAAAAAAACCCTGCAGCCATGTCTTGGTTGAGGCTAAAGCACTGAGGCCTGAGCAATAATCTCCAAAACAAAGCTGACCTCTAGGTGAACCTCCCAACCAAACATCAGATAGTATTAGTGTCTGATCATTAGTGAAGTATGTATGATCATTAGCGAAAGATGTAACTTAGAATATAATCATTAGCAAAGATAAAATGCCATGAGAATGTGTATCTTCACTTGTTCAGAGGCAGATTGTCAAGGCCCTGAAACCAGATGTGTGGCCTCGTTTGGAAATAGATAAAGCCAAATAGATAAAGAAACTCCCTTGGTTCCTCCTTGAGCCCTGGCCAGGCTTTGAGTAGAATCTAAAAGGAGAGTAAAACCAGATGTTCCTGCATTTGGAGTTGTGTAAGCTTGTTTCTTCAACAATATAAAAAGCTAGACCCTCCTGGAGCGACTTCGGAGACCTCACCTACAAGTGGACGTACTGTTTGGAACCTCCCAGTTACCGGGAGAGGTTCTCCAGCTCCTCACTGCAACCGGGGCTCCCCAGCGACTGCGGATCTGGATGGTGGTCAAGTGTTAGGCCAATTGGTGATATGTCTTTCTTGATCACTATGGTTAACCTTATGTGGTAGTGATTAGGTGCGTTACCTTGTTTCATTTTATTCTTTCTGTTTATTTCAGTCATTATTTTATTGCTTTAAATGTAAGATAAGCTCACTTCTTTAACTTCGTATCTGTGTCCTCTGTGCTGACCCTGTCCGTTGTGGCAAAACAAGTATGGAAGGATGAAATAAACGTTTCTAACTTTTTCAGATCATCTTGTAATGGAAGAGAATGGAGTTGACCATGACATTGCTATGGAAAAATCTAATGATTTGTTTGTAGGCAACTGTAACAGTACAGGAGAGTCAGAAACAAATGATCGGGATTTTCAGGTGAGGTATGAAAGTCCCATCTTTGTAGATGCTTTTTTTGCGTCCTCTTGGATCAATTTGCAGTAAGATATTTAGTCAAAGCGCATTTTCTTCCCTTTGTATTAATACATGCGTCTCCTAAAAAGCACAAAAGTTCCTTCCCTTGGATTCATGTGCCATTCAGTTTTGAACTGATGAATATCCAGATTACATGTCATGACACTCAGTAATTATATTAGCAGAACCTGTCAGAGTGCTGAAGAAATGTATGTTTTATTGTGTTGGCAAAATCCTTTAGTAAGAGAATACTTGCTGTGGTGCACTGGAGTAGGAGGGCTTCAGAGCACTTGAAAAGTCTGATCAAATTGCTTGGTGACCAAATGTGTTGAATAAGAATCCAGGGACACAGGACGTTTGTCTAAGTATTGGGGAAGGAGAGTCGTCAATGTCTTTATTATCAAATACTGCCAGACATTCCTAGTCAGAGAGATTTCTGTGCATGAATGTTCTTCTGCAGATGACTTCAGCTAACATGAAGTATCATTCAGGTAGTGATTTAGTAATGTCCTTATGGTCTCTACACAATGTCTTTAACACAACTAATGCCATTTATTTGTTGCTGCTTTTCTGGTATGGTTTACAGTAGATAGCTTCAGCACAGATTTATACCTGCATAATTTTTGAGAAGGTTATTTGGCCTGGGTCTGACTTGAATATAAAATTTACAAACATTTTTGTCCACTCCTTGGATTTGTAGCTTACACAATTTTGCAGCAGAAACACTGGAGCTGTTTGTGTGATTGCTGCAGATACAAGCTGCGCTCCTTGCGTCGGCCAAACAACAGCCTGACGTGGTATTTTACACAAGGACTGCCTATTTTCCATTATTTTTACATGTTTAATATTTGTGTTGTCAGATGTTCAACACAGATATTTGTTCTTAAATATTTTAATTTAATGAAAATGAGATGTGCTGCAAGAACTTGATTCTGCAAGCTTGATGACAGTGAACTCAGAGTGCCTGTTTTGTGAGACTTGCAACATCTGATTCTTGGTCTTGCACTGTATAATTGTTGGACTTGAATTGGTGGGTTTGTGTTGCTTGTATTTCTTCTGTGCTAAAGAATTAAGAAAGTGTGTAAAGATGTTTATCTTCATAACTAAATGCATGTATCTAAAGGCTGATTAGAATAGTAGATAGGGTTTCTTCTGAAGTCAGATGAACTCGGTGGATGTTTTACAGGTTGGGTCTTCTTGTTATAAGATCTCTCAGTTTCTGGGTAGACTTGAGATGTTTTAGTGATGAGGGGTTTGGGGGAACAGATTTTGTGTACAAGGGGTTTTCTTTACCCTTAGTAGAGTTTGCTCTAGGAAGCCAGAGTATGAATACCTGTTCTCTATGGAAATGGAGAACAAAAGTGGAACCCCTAGTGTTAACTGGTAACCTATTGATCAAAATGACAAGAGCTCATTCTGAGTACACAATACAGCAAACTGGTTTTAAATGTTCTTTCCTTTTTGTTTTCTGATTTATTTTTTTTTAATAGAAGTTGCTACTCAAGATTAAAGTACGTTTTACTGTTTTTCCTCTGTGAAAGCATCTAAGCTGCATGGATTCTGGGGATCTCTTGTTTGCACAGAGTGACCCTCCAGCAGCCTTACCTGCCGCGATACACCTGTCGGGCAGCTCCCCATCATCGGCTGCGCCCGCACGGCCACCCCAGCTGCAGCCTCACTCTGCAGAGGAGTTCCACCTGCTCGAGCAAACCAGGCAGCCCCTCTATGAGCTGCAGCCCCTCGGAGGGCCCGGCGCGTCCATGGTGAGTGTGTCTGGAACTGGAACAGGGCAGAGGAGGTGTGCCCAGGCCAGGGAGCTCTTTGGAGAACTCTTTTGCATGGTGCTTGTTTGTCCTAACAACAGCTGATTTGGGCTTTATCTTGAGCAACGAGGTGAAACCTTGCAGTGGTTCAGCTCATGCTCCGGTTGCCCTTTCGGAGGTAGGCAAATCCTGTCTCCAGCCATTACTAATTTTATTGAATAACTTAGATCTTTTGTCATTATCAAACCTGGATGTTATTGTTCAATGACATCTCATACTTCTACCACTGCTGCTTTCTCTATATTCCCTGGATAAGTCTGTGATTGAGGGGGTTAGGACATTAGCAATAAAATATACAGTTATGTCTTTTCCCCTCCATTAATTTGCTGAAGTAATTGCTTTGTAATTCTTAACACTTATTTTGTAAAAAAGTAACTTCACCCAGAGGTTTTAGTTGGCTGTTTTGTGCTGCACGAAAGACATCTGACCCATTCAAAGTGTAAAAAATCAGAAACAAGATGATACTTTCTAACATTTTTGGAAACAAGTCCTTGGTAATTATGGGAAAACTTACACCAGGAGTTTATGTTTTCCAGAGTTCTAGGAGATATAATTTATATTTTTTAAAGTCTTGGAGCTTTTCTTCTACCTGCTTTTGCATAAAATATTGCCCATAGAGGTCAGTTTCTGAGGAGTAGAAGTCAAAATTTTTATGAGTTTTGATTAATTCTACTAGTCCATGAATGGAGTTCCAGTGAATCCAACTCTGAACGGCTTTTAGGTTTTGGATAGATTCAGGAATAGCATTCTAAGTTTCAGATAATTCTGTAATTCATTGTAGAATCGTGCTAAGTTTCTTTTTCTCTCCTTTAATCAATTAAAGGGCTATTTTAAAAGGGAGAAGCTAATTTTAAGAAATTTGACAGAAATAGGTAGTTTTTGTATTACATGAAATCAAGTTAATTTACAGACCCTAAGTCCAACTAGAACATTTCTTGTTCTATTACTAAAAAAAACCCCAGTAGTGCTGCCTGATGATCACTGTACAGGCTAGTGCCACTCATGCTTTTGTGTGTTTGCCTTCCAGATGATTGTTGCTAGCCAGTCAGAAAATGGACAAGTGCTGCATGTCATTCCTTCTGCCCAGCCAGGAGTGGCCCAAGTGATTATTCCTCAAAGTCAACTTCTGGATGTGACCAGCACTCAGGGTGAGTTTAACCTGTGGGACTTGAGCGTGTGTGTCCCTGTGACTAAGCAGGAAATTAAATTAATTTTCTTCCGGTCTGTTCCAGAGATCACTGGTGTTGAAGCATCTTTTATGAAGCCAGGGATGAAATACCTAGGTAGGAATTCGGTTTCAGTCAAGAAAATGAGATGTAACTTTCACTTCTTTGTGAGGTTTTTTTCCCTCGGTGTGTTAGTTGTCACTTTTAAGAATGTGGTGAGATGTGTAACTAGAAGCACAATTTTAAGCTTTTCTCTAGAAAGGGACATGCTGAAATCTGAAAGCTTTGATTATTTTTATGCAAGCTTTGCTGAGCAGCAAAATGCTGTGTGCTAGTTGTCAGTCACAGAATAAGACTGAGAACTGGGTTGTCACGTTTTGTTAAGTTTGGGAGATTTTTAAAAATTTTTTTGTGTTTTTTGTATAAAATTCTCAAAGTCAGAGCAAATTCTCAAAATTCAAGTGCTAGTTAAGAGCTCAAAGGTAAGACTAGAGTCCTGATGGAGGGTGGATAGAAAAAAGAGCTGGAATTCAGGTTGTGATCCAGCCTTTTTCACTCACGGGCGGAATATGGTTTCATGACCTTGCATTGAAAGCCTCACTCCTACCCTAATGCTCATCCTTCCCTCCCTCTCCCCCGGCTCCTGCGAGGTGGTTGCAGTGTAGTCTTACGTGACTTCAGCTCGCTGTGCGCCTTTAGTTACTAAAGAATTGCTTCTACTTTCTGTAGCCGATAAGTTGCAACACTGAGTAGTATTTTTGTATTCCCACTTTTCATCCTACATGGAGCTCCCTGTTTGCAAGTAGCTCAGTTTCACAGGGTTTGAATACATGTTCTTGGACAGTGCTGCAGGGGTTTTGTGGGTAGAAGGGACCAGCGCTCCGAGCTTTGAGCCAGTGTGGTGTTACTTGGAGGTGCGACCTTATGAATATTCTGGCACATGCTTTCCGGAAGTGCGATTTTTGTACTGAGTCAGTAACTTATTGCTCTCGATGGGGGAAAAACAGGACAAAAATCCTGCATCTAAAGAGAGCTCCCTTTTCTTTATGTTGAAATGAAAGTATCAAATGTCTGCTTTCACAGTTTTCCGTTACGTTTTTGTTTAGCTATACATACAGGCTTCAATCTAACAGTATTATTTGGCTTATGGATAGATCTCTATTATCAAGAAAAGCTAAAACATTTGTTCCAACAGGCTCAGTTGCAAGAGGCCTATTTTTTCTTGTCTAGGTGTTCTTTTCTAAGTATAAAGCCAGTACTGTAATTCCTTTCTTTTTATTTTTTAAAAACAACCACTATGTGATTTGCAGCTGAATAAAATAGATGTGTGAGCCTATATGGATATGTGGAAATTTAAAGCCTCGTAATTTACAAGTTCTTCTGATTATTTGCTTTGTTGTGGAAGGATTCATTAGCAGTACCATGATTACCAAAGTATTTGAGTACAAACAACCTTATCGAGGATATCTTCGTATGTGTACTTGGAGTTTGAGTATTGGTTCACAACCATTAAACGACTTTATCATCTAGAAATCTTGTTTCATATGTCAAAATGCTGACTTTTCTGATACACACGGCTTAATCGTAGCTTTTCATTTCCCCATTCTGAGTTTACGTATTAACCAGGAGAATGTTTTATTTTTTGCAAAGATGTTTCGGAAGAGAAGTGTGGTGACGGGAACTTGCAAACTGTAGCGGTAGCTGCTATCGCAGACAGTGCAAGCAGTTACATTTTGCATCCCCAGGCATCTCTCACCGTATTGAAAAAAACAACCACCAGGTAGGTCAGGAATTAAAAGGTTGAACAATCACTTTTATCCACTGCTAGTCCTGCCTTTTTACTTTTTTTAAAGTTTTTCTTCTCTTGATATCCACCTGATTCTGTCCCAATGCTGAGGCCTAGTATTTTGTCCTGAATACTCTGAGATTCTATTTTGCTTTAAAAAACACCCTCAGAAGCCAAACTAAACAACCACAAAAACACCACCAAAGACAAGATTTATTCTGTGGAATGGCTTTGCATTGGTTTATTTTCTTTTGAATTGATGCATGGGAAAGACTAGTCTCACTACAGCACAAATTGTACATATTCAAGAAACATTTAAAATGAAGATAAACAGTTTGTGCATGAATTTTGTGAACACAGTTTGTGCATTTTAGAAAAATAATTCTGGAAAGGAGACATATTTGTGTGGACAGGACATGATGAGTTTTGGGGTAATAAACATTGCATAAGCGTTGTTTCTGCCCCAGGATTTAGGGAATGAAGAAACTACACACTTAATTTAAAATAGTTATTGGGTCTGGGTTTTAGTAATTTAAAATATTTAAACACATTTAACAAGTGTTTGATATTGGGTTTAATCTTTAGCATTCTATCTCCAGTCTACATAAGAAAATTATCAAGACAATCAACTGGTCTATTTCACTGTAGCGAAATATTCATGTCAGCCAACAATACTGAGAATACTTGAATGCTTAGACGTCTTCTTGAGTGTAGAAAACAGAAACACTTGTATTTACTGTGGATTATTTTAACCATTAAATAGAACATGCAGAAAATGAGCCCCAGGTTTTTAAGTCAAACTGATGCAATATCTGTAGTCTGACCATATCCTGTAGAGTTATACGTAATGCACTCAGTTGATGAGTTTTCTGCAGTTTAGACTAAATTGTTGCTTTCCTGGTTGTCTGTATAAACTTTTTCTATATTTTTTTCTATTGTTTTTCAGAGTAGTGGAAGATCACTTTCCTATTCCTCTCCAGCCATTGCCACCAAATACACCTGCATGGGCACGCCGACTCAGGAACTGCGAGGTGGGCTGCGAAGAATGCTGACTTGATGTTTTATCATCTGGATCTAAGATACTGATCCTGTTCCATTAGAGGAATAATGTTCATAGTTGTAGAAGTTATTTTCAAGCTTCCTGCTATTACAAAATAGTACTGATACTAGCTGGTGCTACTAGCACATTTACACTTATAAAATGCTATGGAATTCCTTTGTTTTTTGGCAGTGCTTGAATAACTGACTATCAACAGGTCCTGAAGCAAAAAATGTGCTTCTGAGGTCACGATACCACATAGCACGGGGGAAAGCCGTTGTGTGCTGTGTTAAAACTCACGCTTGGGCTAAAGTGCAAGCTCTGCTGTCTTCTGCTGTCACCCATGGGACTCACCAAGGTCAAGTCTGGGACTTGACAGAGCCTTAATGTTGATGCTTTACTGAGATTTTCTACTTTCGATTTTCTCAAAGTTTGGGGCTTTTTATTCTTTTTTGATGCCAGCATGGTTGCCTATGCTTGTTTTCTGTTAGCAAATCTTCTATCGTTATTCCCTGTGGTGCCTTTTAACCTAAACACAACTCTCTTTATTTGCATGTTGTTAGACATCTGCAGAACTGTCCTGATGACTGAGGTGATATCGCAGCTAGAATACATCATAAAGCACTTAAAAGGAAGGGAGGGGAGATGGGAAGATTCTTAAGAGATCACTTCCCCCTTCCTTCTGCTACCAGACTCTTCCTAATAAATGTTTATTAAAAATATGGTGTTTATTTTAGTTTGTTGTAGTACTTTTTCAAAGGAGAACTTGTACTCTCTCTGACTGGTTCACCTCTTTAGATATCCCTACTGTTTGGGGTTTTTCCTATGGGTTTGGCCACTGATAACTGGAGACTGCAGTTGCAGGGACTTAGAAATTGAATTTCTTTCTATATCCACTTTAAAATAATTTAAAATTAACTAAATATAGTAATTATTCCTATTTATTACATACATTTTATTTCACAGAAATGATACTGTCCACTGTTATATCCACTTAAGCATTGAGAGATCAGACAATTAATAACACAAATTTTTCCACGGTGAAGGTGTTGTTCGCACTGAGTGAGTCACTTAATTTAAATGGTCCATTAGTTGTTGAAGTCTCGTAAGATGTGTAACCCGTATTACTGCGGTTTTTAGCACTATTTGGCACATACTTTCCTGTCTTAACATCTATGTAGCTTGTCTGAGTCATTTATTATTGGTTTCACTGTGCAGGAGAACTTGTATTATGGTCTACTCAGTCTGTCTGAGTCTGTTACAAGAAATTGCAGCTGCTATGTTTAAAATTCACAGTAGCAGCATTTATAGGAGAGTTCTTATTTTTCAGGAAAAGGAAATCAAAATACTGTCCGTCTGAATGTGTTCTGAGGATATAACATCCGCCTCTTTTTTTTTGTTGCCCATGTGCATTCATCCTCCCCGTTCCTTTGAAAAAGTTGCTTTGTTGCTGTTCTCTCTGCAGTGTCAGCCCATCCAAGGAGGAATAACCCAAATTCCTTTCCTCCTTGTGTGTTGAGAGCAGAGTTACTTTGCTGTGTCTGGTGGTTACACAGGGTAAATCCGCGGCAGACTGCGCTAAGATGCCCGTGCCTTTTCACGGGCACAGACGAGAGACACTGGGATTTTGAGATGTCATTTCTGTTTCAGGTGTAACTGTCTTGCAAAGTGTTTCGTTGCTGGTAACAGGCTTGAAGAGTCCAGCTGGAACCTGGGGATTAGTAGAGGTGCAAATGACTCACTATTTCACTCTTTCAGTCACTTGCCAGAGTAGAAACAAGCTGATACAGCGTTTGAGGTCTGTGAGGATTTCACTGCAGATGCCATGACATCTCTCTGTCTGTGCTGCTGGTTGTGTGTCCTGAGGAGCTGGCCAGGACCGAGCTCGGAAGGATGACGTCTCAGCGGTTAGTACCGCAGGCAAAAACAGCCACAAAAGCTGCAGGCGTCCAAAATTAGCACTAAGCTGATTTGGTGTTGATTCCCTGACTGCCTTGAAACGTTCAGCCTATGCTTGCTCTGCCTGGAGGGTGTAGTGCCTCTGGTATCCTGCTGCTGTTAGTTCACTCAAGGAAAATTGTGTCTTGATGTGTGTACTTCAGTGTGAGCTTTTACGTACTCTTGCTGAGACGAAACCAGGAAAAAGAAAAGGAATAGCTCTTTTTTGGCTTGAAGCTTGGCTGGACTAAAAGGGTTGGAGAGTGTCTAATTACTTCAAGGTAATTACATTGTTAATAAGTGGATTTAGGGAAAAAAAAAATAGTTATTTTCTATAATGTCTCAGTTTTCAGTGGTCTGATCAGAATGCATTTTCCGCATGTATTAGCACATTGAAAGAGAGTGTAGTTTAAAACTGCATTAATTAGTCAACTGTACAAAGCTAAGTTCATTTATTTGTGTGGGGCAGATGGTCTCATTTGTGCATTTGCTCCTGCTTGGGAAGCCCCTGGAGAGCAGGAATCCAATGTACTATGTGATTTTCTTTTCTTTCTCCTCCCCTCTGACTTCTTGTACAGAAGTAAAGCCAGAATAGGAAACAGTGCCTTAACTGATTCCTGCTTTTCTGGCACAAAAGTTTTATCAGTCTTTTCATCTGCCTTGAATAAGGTCAATGACCTGTCCATAGTGACAGGTACAAGATATGGAAAGAAAAATGCTGTTCACACAGTATTCACCCTGTGGAGTGGTGCTGTAATCCCTCTGTGAAAGGGAAGCTGCTTACTTTCTCCTAGATTTTTCAGATTGAGTTATTTATAATTTCTGGCTGAACAGTTGCCATCGTCTCTCTCTCACCGCGGCTGTGTGAAAGCAGCCTCTGTAGACTTAACTGCTGGAGCAGTGTGCTCGTGGTGCAGTGAGCTGCTGGAGCATCAGCAGCCGGTATCTCACAGTGACTCGTGCAGCCGGTATGTGGCGAACCCTCTGCTTTTGGGCTCGCACTAGCAGCCACACTGCGCTGGCCCTGCTCATTCACAGTGTGTTCATTTGTTCGGTGTTGACTTTAGGTCTTTCTAACCACAGACATTTTGTTTTTCCTAGGTGACTGTGAGGCAGGTTTTCTGCAGTTGTCACTAGAGTATTTGTGCAATAATAATTCTGTTTGGTCCCCATGTGTTGCCTGATCTAGTCGAGAAGTGGTGTTCCTGGTGATAGGGAGGCTGGATTAAAATGATCTCTAAGGTCCCTTCCAGCCAAGGCCATTCTATGATTCTGTGATGACACTGCTGCTGCTTTTGTTGTCAGCGTTATTTAAACATCTGACTGCTCTGTCACTGAAGGTGACAAAACAGATTCATCGGACTTTAGTACTTATTCACCACGTGCTTGCCCCACAGGTAGGATGTGAAACTGAGCTGGCAAACTGCTCTGGGTGTTTCTTAGAGCTGCTTGGTCAGCCTGATCCTGAGCTGCATATGAACAGAAGCGAGCTCAGCATTCCAAATTGGGATGGAAAGCTCTCTGTCTCAGTGCTTCACTGCTTGTTGGCTGGCCCTGGTAGCACAGCACAGAACCGGCTGTGATGGCTTGAACAGCTGTCATGGGGGATGTTGCAAAGTCAGCAAGTTGTTAGTGGGTTTTCTTTTTTTTTTAATTTTTTGTTGTTGTTTTTTACTTTGAGTCAGGTTAGATGCAGTGTTTCTGGCATTGCCCAGAGCTTAGCAGAGTTCACTGAAACCATCATCAGTTTGCACGTGGCAATCTGGTGTATTGTTTCTGTGTAATGCTGAGAGTCAAGGGTGCCTTGACGGCTGAGAGCTCAGTGCAGCATGCGTGTGTTGGAAGTAGATGTGCAATTTCTAGTGCTTCAGCAGTTCTCTGTGGGAGTCAAGTGAAAGCGTTCACCTGAGAGGTATTTGTCTAGGAGGTGACTGGGGTGCATGTCGAGGGAAACAACAGGAGTTCAGTCGTCCTGTGGAAATCAGAGTCAGTAACTGCAATTTTGTCAGGGGTTCTTGGTGTATTTAGAGTATTGGAAGGCTGACAAACTCCTGACCTTGGTGGGAACTGCTTTGGTGTTAGATCCACCAGTAAATCTGTTTGTGGAGATACTGTTGGGGGAGGGGGAAGCACACAAAACACCAAAAATCTGGGCCTGTGTCCTTAACCTGCCAGAGTCCCTGACTGCTTTTGTTTTCTTGCATACTGTTCAGCAGTCAGCTGGGTGAATAATCGTATTATTTCACCTCCTTTCCATGCAGAAAATTGGGGACTCATACCGCGGCTATTGTGTGAGCGAGACAGAATTAGAGAGCGTTCTAACGCTACACAAGCAGCAAACACAAAGTGTGTGGGGGACGCGCCAGTCTCCAAGCCCAGCCAAACCCGCCACACGGTTGATGTGGAAATCTCAGTATGTCCCATATGATGGGATCCCCTTTGTCAATGCAGGTAACTAACTTTTCTTTTAATAACTGCTTTCAAAATTTCAACATCAGCTGCCAACTGGCCATAAAGAAGGATCTTGTTGGTGTTCCTTAGTGTCAATAAAGTCAAGGCACAGATGTGAAAAAAGAGTAGCTTCGCACCTCTGTGACACAGTCTAAAGGAGCTTGTTTCCCTGAAACCACAGGCTTATGTTTTGTTGTGATTATTTCCTTTTGTTCTCTAGAAATAAATTAGTTAAGTATCATTTGATGGGGGCTCCTGTGATGAGATCTTTAGGCAAAGGTCCCATCTGCTCTATCAGGATGTGAAAGTTCCTGTAATGGTAAGAGCTTGTTTGAGTGCTCTTGCCTAATGTGGAGATTCTTTGAAAAGTTTATTCCACACCAGCCAATAAACTTATTTAAATGACACCCTTTAAAAAAATAAATTTAAAATACAAAATCAACATCAACATACCTCAACAGATAGATTTTTGTATTTTTATAATGAATGTGCAGACTTCATAGATTGGTAATTACATGTTTAGCTCATGCAATCCATGTGTGAAATTCCCGAGTGCGTTTGGATGTGTAATGAACAGGATTTAATTGTTAACATAGAGATCATGAATGACTGGAATCGTAGAACAGTTTTGATTGGAAGAGACCTTCAGGATCTTTGAGTCCAACCTTTGTCCTAGCCCTGTCCACACCACTAAACTATGTCCCTCAGGACATCTACCCATAGAATGTAGGTTAAGTGCTTGGGGGTTTTTGGAGGGTTTTTGCGTGGTTTTTTCTTTCCCTGAGAATAACTGAAAATGTGAAATGTTAGCACCAGTTTTAAAGCTTCATCCCTAAACTGTGAAGTTTAAGAAAGCTAAGAACAAAGCCAAAACAACTGACACTTTTTTTCCTCACAAAATGCGTAAGACACGTTTAGTTTCCTGTCAGATCTTCTTGATGAGTTGTTGCGCAGTAGGATATCTAGAGCAAAACTACATGTGGATGATTTTTTTCTTTAAACTGTTGTAGACTAATAGAGACTCAGATTATTAAACTGTAATATTTTTTGCTTTGCTTAGATCCCCTAGCAGGCATTATGTGTGTTTCTAATGTGTTGCCTTTCCAGTACATTCAGATTTAGTTTATAACTCCTCTAGGAAAAGCATTCCTTAAAATCCTTTATACCTGTAGAGCTGGGGCTGTAAATAAGATTTACAGAACTGCAGTTTAAACTCCAGATAGCCAAAATCTAAACTGTGCAGGATAAAAGTGTTGTTCTCTAGGAATTTATCCTTTCTGCATAAGTGGAACCAGTCTGCAATACCTTCCCTGCTGTTCTTCAACTGTGGTGAAATACAGAGAAGCCAGGTAGCTCCCTGCAGTGTAAAACATGCACTGATCATCAAAATCTTGATTGTTGTTATTAGTAAGGCTTTGGGTAGTGGGTGTAAACATGGGCCCCATCAAATTGCTTTTGAGACTGATAGTAACAAGAACTAGTTTAAAGCTGTTGAAGTATTTTCAGTGCCATAACTTTGTTTTTAAAAAAGCCATGAGATACCTGTTTGTTTTGCATATTCTCTTTTAAATTTTCTGTTTCTTTATTTACATTTATTTATTTCATTTATTAATATCACACTCTAAGGCAGTAAATCATTGGGTATTGTATGGAAGCGCATTATGTTGCTGTCGTGATACTTAAAAAAGGTTTTGATTATATCCCTTGTGGTATAGGCAGCTCCTTGCCTGCATACTGGAGTATATGAATTATAAATAAAAGATAATTATACATGACTTGGAAGAAATTCCTTTCTTGACCACTTTAATATTGTGCCTGATATGTTTTGTCAGAGGTCTGACTGGAAGAAGTCACTTAATCGAGTTTAGAGCTAAGCAACATTTGTTTAAGCCTGCCTCACCTGCTTGTGTATGCGACACTGGAACAGTGTTGTTTAGCAGACAAGACAGGTCAGACTTGCAAGTAAGAATTTATGGAACAGTGTGGTCTGAAGTACTGATTTAAGACACTTGAAATAGCTGCTGACCTTTGTCAGCTATGAATTTTCTCAGTTATTTTGGGGATTCTCCTTCTCTTATATGTATTGGTGTTCACTAGAATCCAGTGTTTTGCCTCCTTACATGTTGCAGGAATGTTAGGAAGTGTAGTAAGTTTGGGAAATGCTTTTAAATGCTTTTCTTACATGCTGTGAGAGAAGCATTTGCACTGTGTTTGAATGTTTGCTATACTTCAGTGTTCTGCCTTCTGAAGAGTCTGATGCTAAGCAGAAATTACTGTGCTGCAATTCTAATTTTTTCCGCAGTTACTGTTTTACTGTAATAACTTCAGTGGCTACTTGAATAAATAGAGTGCATTGCTTTCTGTTCCTAGGAAGCAGAGCCATTGTAATGGAGTGCCAGTATGGGCCAAGGAGGAAAGGATTTCAGCCGAAAAAAGCTGGGGAGCAGGAAAGCACCTCTGGCCATTTGTACAAAGCCACTTGTCCAGCAAGGTAAGAATTGTATATAAAGCTGGGAGAGCTACTCCGCATCCTAAGGAAGTGTGCTTTTTGTGACCCTGGACAGAGCATTCTTTGGGCACGGTAGCTGATAGGCACCATAGCTCTTACCTGCGTCTCCTTGATAACTTGAGATTGATACTCATTCAGAGGGAAGGAGGAAATGCTGTCCTGTTAAACTGAATAAAGCTGGGATTTGTTAGGTTGCCTGGATGCAGAGTATTAGTATGTCAGGATGTGAAATACCTGCAAATTAATTAGTTACTGTGGTGTGTCCTTTAGTGAACGTTTTTGGTCCTAAAACTTTGTTACGTCATTGGTTGTTTCTCCGTCAGGCTTTTAGTTGCACTCATATCAGTCCATCATCTTAATCTGGCAGATGTGCAGCTCGCTGAAGGAGTTACAGTTTTTCCTCTTCACTGGGGACTTCCTCCTCCTAACGGCTTTTTGCCTTGTTCTTGAGCATCGTCCTGGGTGCTTGTTAAGTTTTTATGGAGCTAAGAGTATGTTTACCAGGACAGTTGCAGCTGCTTATGTAGGTGCTCAATTCTGGCTTCAAGCTCAGTGAACTACAGCTTGTTCAGCAGCGGTGTTGTGCATTTGCTATACTGAGGGACATTGCTATACTGAGGGACATATTCGCTATACTGAGGTTTTTACTGAGATGCAAAATCACTCTGGCTGTGTGGCTTCTGGGCTGGAACAGCCATGTGTCTCTCTGCATCCCCTTGCATCCGTCTGTTGATGTGTCCTTTACGATCCTCTGGTCTCAGAGGCTCTTCGCCCCCTGCAACACTCTGCCTGAATGATTTCTAACTAGTAACTGATACGAAGTGGGTGGGGTTTTTGCCTTCCCCCACTGAAGGCAAAGTGTACTGAAGGAGAATTTTTTTTTTGTTGCCTCCCCCTCTTGGAAGGATTTATATTAAAAAGGTTCAGAAGTTTCCAGAATACAGGGTTCCTACTGACCCTAAAATTGACAAGAAAATCATAAGAATGGAGCAGGAGAAAGCATTCAACATGTTGAAGAAGAACTTCATAGATGCTGGCGGTGTCCTCAGGTGAAATTTCCACTTTTTTTTTGGTATTATTTTGACAAAGGAAGCAAAAAAGAACAATCACTTGCTTGGTTTGCTTTATTTTTTACTTAAGTCACTTTATTAAGGCTCTTGCCTAATATCAATAGTAAAGAAAAAATCCAACAATGTCAGACTTCTGTGGCTCTGGAGTTTTAATTTGGTAAATATGTTAAACACCAAGCTGTGGAACTTCAGCAGCTGTTTTCATGCAAGGAATAGATAGAAATAGTTGTATCATTTGGAGGTTCGAGCTTGATTTATTTTGCTTTAGTGAGAGGGCCCTGAGCCCTGAACGGCAATATCTTCTAAGTCAGGGTCTTTGAAAACTGAAGCCACTCCTAACTAGGTTGTTTGTGGTTGTCAGAGTGTTCCTCTTGTTTTTTTGCCTTTGCTTGAGAATTGTGTGTAGAAGCTCTTTCCTCTTGATAGGTGGTACGTACAGTTACCGACTCAGCAAGCCCACCAGTATCATGAAATGGAAACTTCCTGCCTCCCTTCTTCTCCCTCCCATTTCTCTGTGTCTCCTCCTGAGGAGGAGGAGGAAGTTGTTAGAGATGAGAGCTGCACTCTGCCTTCCCGGCTTCATCCTCAAGTGGCAGACAAGATCCGAGAGCTGGTGTCTCAGGGAATAGAGCAGGTCTACGCAGTGAGGAAGCAACTAAGGTACCGAGCTCTCTGGCACACTCTCATTCCATAGTGCTACATCTCTTTTTGCAGTTGATGAATTTGGTTTGCAGCTAAATGGCAGTGCTGATGGGTTACTGAATATGTTTCCTATATGCCGCGAGACTTGTTTTTCCCAGCTTTTGTCTTGTCTTTCCATTTTGTTGTAAGTAGTCACTAAGAGCTGCTGTCCTCTTTAAAGTTAGTTGAATAAATGTTTTTTTTTATTTAGAGGCTGTAGCAGATGCATGAAGAGCTGGCCCTTGTCTTTTTATTGCAAGAGGGGAGGGAGAAGTTAGCAGTGTCTATAACAGAGAAATAGCACAATATATTTTAAATACGCATATTTTACTGTTCTTTAACAGAAAGTATGTGGAAAGAGAATTATTCAAGCCTGATGAAGTGCCGGAAAGACATAACCTGTCCTTCTTCCCCACTGTGAATGACATCAAGAACCACATTCATGAAGTGCAGAAGTCCCTGAGGAATGGCGAGATGGTGTATAATTCAGAAAGTATCCCAGCAACGGTACCTTGGCCTTGGTGTTTCTTTTTGATTTTTGGAGTTAAATAATGGAATTCTTATATTTCATTTTTACCACTGAGCTGTGTTTCATCCAAAATTGTCTGACTTTATATTTCCAGCAGCATTGTTTTCAGTGGGCTCTCTGGCTGAGCAAAATTGAATTAAATGTGACAAAAACCTTCTGACCTTTTTCGGTATTTATGTCATCAACATTAGATTGTTATTAGTTGATAGACAAATTATACAATATTAGCACTTTATGATGATGGCATGAACTGGAAGCCATGTGGTATAGAAATATTGGCAAACGTCGGAAAATTTTGTTCGTGGCTTTGTCACTGTATTTTAGAAGGGTTACTGTGACTTTTCTGTATCTATAAAATGAGGATGAAGTGTTTCTTGGGTGCAATCTAAATTAGGGCTTGCACAATATTTCAAATGTCTAAATGTTAATAAAGGTACTTTATAGCAAGTGAAGTAAGATGGAGCAGATATTTCAGTGTGCTCAGTAACAGTGTTACTGAGTGTCGTTTCTTAATTTTATTGCTTGAGTGTTGTTCCTTAATTTTCTTCTGCCCATTGAGTAATCAAGTATACACAGTGATCCTAGTGTTCCCCAGTTATGAGGCTGACTGCTAAGGAATCGCTGACTGAAAATCACCTTTGACAACCTATATTGTTAAATCATGCTGTGTCAGCAGTCTTTGCCCTCTCCCTTCACTGTTCTTGACCCAGGTGCACGAGTGATACTTGTTGGTTAGCGAAATGGTTTGATTATTTTTCTATTTTAAAGTTTTTGAACATTATGAGCAGACTTAGACTTCCTGCTATAGTGCACGGTAAAGAAATCTTTCACAGTATTTTTTTTAATAAACTAAAGAGCTCCCTAAATGCATAGTTATAAGAAAATACGAAAATGTCATTTTAGACCTCATGGGTCCTGTATGAGTCTGTGTTCCTGTAGCAGACGAACGTTTTCAAAGAACTGAGATCTTTTTCCTTTCAGCTCCAGTGGACCACAGACAGTGGGAATGTGCTCACGGAAACAGTGACTGTTACGTTTGCCTCACCACCTTCAGATGGTAGGACTGCATTAATAACTTAGCTGTCTTCAAATGTCATTTGTTTTATTAGCTATGTCACAGTTCAGTTTCCTTTCAGAGAGCTTGCTAAACCTAAGAATTACTTTGATGTGTCTATTTTGTCATACTTTTTTTGAACTGTTTGACTGCATGCGTGGAAAAGCACATGTAATCATGATGGGTTTGGCAGAAATATGAAAATTATATATTTGGCTTTTATTTAGCATCCTCAAACAACTCAAATTTTAACAGGGTGGTTATGTGGAAAGGATATTATTTCACCTTGTATGAAGGTGCTAATAACACCTGTGCAGAGAGAGTGAAATTCCTTCTGAATAGGTACATCTGTCAGGGAACACAATACCCAGGAGCTATCTGGCTACTTGAGTTCCTTGATGATTTTAGCTTCACACTTACTTAAATATCTCGATAAAGAGGATTTGAATGCATATTAGGATTCCTGCTTCTCTTAGTGTCACTGGCTTGATGAGTTCCACTGCCCTGAGTAACAAATGCTGTATTTCCATTGTCAGAACTGAGAGCACTCTTTTCCATTTTTCCTTAATGCTTAGAATAGAAATAGAAATATCAGAGTTCAGTGGCAGCAGGGCTGTGAGGTATCGTTTCTTCAGTTCTTCATGGTGTAACTTCTTTATTAATGTGTGAAGCTGAAGTAGCATCTCTTCTCAGCGACCGCTGAGCCACCTGACAAAGTCTTAAAGTTCCTTCTGCTCTGCTGCAGAATGAGAGATTACATAGTGTAGATTTCTATAGAAACTTGGGTTTATGCATTCATGATCAAAGATCTGACTTATTTCAAGACACTAGTTACACTATTTTTTCTTTGTTGAAAGTGGGTTACTACTAGTTTTACTTCAAAATACGTACTAAACCAAAATACAGGTGTTTGTAACTAGAACTACCTGCTACCCACATGGTTATGATTAGGCATAGGTCACGATGCTCCCTTGGATCACAGTGGCTGATAATAAATTAAAAAGAAGATTATTCTGCCTTTTTCCCCAGGTTCCAAGGTTGTTTTGTCTAGTTTCACACCGAAAGAACTTTTGTGCATATTTATAGATATTTTCTGTGTCCTTCATTTAATAGTTTTGATAATAAAACTCATCAGAGAGTTGTTGGCTTTTAGCAGGGGTATGATTGCAGCAGGATAGAAGAGCCTAATTGTTTGCATACTTTAAGACCATGCTGCAGACCTCTTAGATGTTTTTGATCTCAGTGGCACTGCCAGCTTGTTTCCCCGTTGAACTGGAATGTGGTGGTGAGTACTTTCTGAAGGAGACTGGCTGATAGAAAAGCCTACAGGGACCAAAGGAGCACTGCCACATTTGTCATGTTTAAAAGATTTACTCGTGTCCTGTGCTGTGGTTCTCGCCTGAATAAGTTCTGATGTATTTGGGTTTCTTTCCCCTTTGGCCCCTGTCACTCCCTGCTCTATCAATTATCTTTGTTGTAGCAGGAACAATAAACCCCTGGGGGTTTGCTCACTGTGTGATTTTTCCTAAGTGACTTGGTGAACCTGATTTACGTTGGGCAGTTCCATGTACACCAGCACATTTACAGTTAATAAAAATGTTAATAAAAATTTTTTTAGAAAAAATGTTTCGGCTACTATATTGTAACTAGAAATTCAAAGCACAGTGTAGGGTGCAATTACTTTGCTCTCCACACCAGATTTATTAGTGCTGCTTTTTTTTTTTTTTTTAAACTCTGAACAGGCGGATACAATCTTCCTGCAATATTATCCTTTCCTCATATACAGCCTTTTTGCTTTAGCAAGCAAGTTCTTCTGCAAAGAAAGCAACATATATGGGGCTGGTTAGCTCATTCGGTTAGAGCTTGGTGCCGATAACACCAAGGTTGTGGGTTCGATCCCTGTTCGGTCCACATGTGTTGCCTGATCTAGCTGAGAGGCGTCCCTGCCCATGACAGGGAGGTTGGATTAAATGATCTCTAAGGTCCCTTCCAGCCTAGGCCATTCTATGATTCTATGTGTCTTTTGTATGTCTATTGAAGGGGTTTTCTCAGATTGCAGGGGAGGCTTTTAAATGGGAAGAAGAAATTTATCATAACTCTCTGCTTCCTCTCTGTGGTACTGTAGGGAGCTCAGCAGGGGAGTCAGTCGTCACCAAAGCAGAATCCAACCAGAGCAGGGAGTCCTTGCTACCAGAAACAGCTCAGCTGTTGTCTTCGCTCTCTTCACTTCAGCCCAAGATATTTGCACAACTTCAGGTACAGTCAGGTCCTTTACAGAACATCAGACACTCTGCGCTGGGAATGCTGAAAGCGAGCTGAGAACAGCCAGTTCCCTCTCAGCTAATGGTCTCAAATGCTGGCTGGGTAACACGGACTTGGAAATGACTGTCACTGACTCTTACTTTTGCCTTTCTTGCCTGTCACACTGAGCATATAGCTGTGGTGCAGGGCGTCCCGCTGCCAGCTTTTGACATGTTGAAATTAGGGTTCTTTGTGAATGGCAAACCAAGAGGATGAAGGTGGTGCGCTTCTGCCTCAAATCAGGCCCCTATTCGTTTGCCACATGGTTCAGTCACTTCATAATGAAAATGCTGCAAAACTGAGGGGAGATGTCAGTCTTGTTTATTCCTTTTAAATCTTCTTCCAGTCTCTTATGAAAATATGTTTAAATCCTAAAACTACTCCCATCTCAGATCTGTAAACGTCCAGGTTGAAAGGCTGAAGAGTAGGGGTAAGAATGTCAGGCTAAAAGACCTTTCTTGTAAAGCTCACTTACCTTTACAGCTGGATCTGTTAGCCTCCTTCCCTAAATAGTTCTTCGAAGAGCTACATTTGGACTTCCTGAACTGCAGTACCCCAGTGAAACACATGATCTCTTCCCTAGAAACACAGCCTGCAGTAAGATGCTGTTCTACTTGCTGCTTCTCTCTCTTTGGGAAGGCAGCCTGGCTCCACCTCACACACTCTCGCTCTCTCTCTTTTCACCCCACATCCCTTTTACTTTTCCACCCAAAGCGTTATGCTTATATTTTAGCGCTCACCTCTTGTGGGAATGGACAGTAGTGGGGAAGAATTTTAAACTGAGTATCAATCCAAAATTAGAGCTTTATGGTCATAAGCAGTCTCCTAGATGCTGCTGGATACCATTGTCCTAAACGTTTTCTAGTACAGCCGTAGCCTGGGTTGCAGGGCTTGGCTGTTCGAAAGAGATGATGTGTAGGAGGTCAGAAGCTATCTAGTTCCAGCATTGCGGAAATGTGCCGTGAAATGTAAATTCCTCCTGCTGTAAATACTGGTATGTTAGCTCTTCTGCTTTCTCTTTCACAGAGATTACAGCTGCAGTCAACTCTTACCTCCACAAATGGATCAACAGCCCTGATAGCTGTAAATAACCATTCCCCTCCCAGCCCTGCAAGTCTTCTGGATTCCATAGGGAGTGCAGTAACCAGCCCCTCGCTAGTTCTTAGTCAGGGACCCGGTTTGCAAGGAGGTGCTGGCCTAACACGACATAGCACAGCTGCTTTTGGGACTCCACCTGGGTCTGCTCAGAGTCTGGTGACCATGGGCCAGTTGGTAGCAGTTGGAGGGGTAGATGACTCCAGAAGCCCGGAAGGAGGTGTCCATCAGATTCTCTTGGGAGATGTACAGACTATTCCAGTGCAGATTGTCGACAGCCATCCAGCGCTTAGTAAGTTGCAGTCTTCCCAAAAATATGTAAATACAGAAAATACGATGGATTTTGTTCTGTGTGTCTTGAAGAAAGGAGAGAAATGTGTTGATAGTGGGGAACTCCAGTTGATTACAACTTTCAGCTGATCGTAATTAGTTTTGAGTGTGAAAATTGGATGTCTAAAAAAAACCAAACAACAAAACAATACTTAGATTTTGCTATTTAAAAGTGACTTCTTAGTTAAACTGCTTATCGCTTTCTTTGACCAAATACCAACTTATTTGATGAACACAATATTTTTGCAAAAAAAATCTAATATGTAGCTACACTTATGATATTCAAAATATTTTTTAAATAGGGAAAATAATATGAGAAAATAACCAATATTGGATCTAGTTTAGAACTCTTTGTAAAGAAATGAAGGGGATTTTGATGATTGCTTTGCACCACCTCAGCAGATTTCTGATTTTTTTAATGAACTTTTACTAGGATCCTGTAGTCATGAATATGCTTTAGAAGTGATCATTTGAAGTTTTAGGTAATTGCTTGGAGTTTAAAACATTTATTTGAAAATACTTTTTAAAAATACACAATAAACACCATAAATAACTTTCTATCAAAATAGAAGGCTTCTTAAAACCATTGTTGTCAAATATAGATACAGACTTTGAATTCTTAGACTTGGAACCTGACTGAGAATGAAAGCTTGCATTCTCAAAGAATGATGTCTCATTCTTGGTGAAGAAAACCAATGACCTATGGAGCATACACAGACCATGCAACATATCCTTTTGCCTATGCAGGGAGTCTGTGCAGTGCTTTAATTTTTCTGTTATCTGTTTTTGATGATAGGACTTCTAAAAAGAGGGCTCTTGAATAGTTCTGCAGGAGCATCTAGGTAGAGATGTGCTAGATCATAGCCCCCTCATAATGCTGTAGCACTAATTGTCTCCATGTGTGCTGATGACACTTGCAGGTCAGCAAAGGTGCGTTTACACTAAATTCTGTAATATTCTGAAATGGAAATGTAAGACTACATAAAGAAATAAAAAGGAAATAAAGGTTATATGAGGAAATATACTGAAATTCATGTGTGCTAAAGTGACATTGGGATATTTTACTGTGGTGGTATTGTCAAAATTAAGGGATTTTCTGCCTGCTGTACACAAATATTTGTGTAACTGGTTGTTTACCCTTTTCTAATTGAATTATCAAACACAGCTCATCTGTTCAGTTGTTTAACCGATTTCTGTTTGATCTAGATGTTAATGCCTCTCAAAAATTTTTTTAAGTGACAAGTGTTGTGATTTCTTTTTTAAAGGAATACTATTTTATGCAAAAGAAATGTAGTCAAGTATAAAATTATATAACTGCAAGGACTAAACTCACCATTCCTTTGGGGTTTCATTTTTTTTTTTCTGTTTGAGGTCTCAGTCTGTCCTCACCAGGCTGAATTTGAAAATGGTGAGGATATTGGTGCCATTCTTAAGTTATATGGAGGCGTTACCTATATAACCCTACAGCAACAAACTCTTTGTGTAGAGAGGAGGATGATAAAGAACAGTCTAGACTGAAGAGGGAATAATGTCACAGAGCTTATTTGGAGGAAACAGGATGTACCTGAACTTAGTAGTTCAGTCAGTGTGCATTTCAAGATATTTTTTTCTTCTGTGTGTGTGCACACACGCACGTGTGCACTTGGTTAAAATTATCCTGTATGTTCTGGATTTTCTCTTGTCCAACTGCTAACTTAAGAATAAGCTATTTCCTGCT
>NW_009705461.1:0-25681 GCF_000703405.1 Apaloderma vittatum | reverse complement strand
CTGCTGAAAATGTATGTACAGTCACTGAGAAATAGCCAGTCATGCCTGAAGTGTAACTCATTCTCTCAGTCAACATGCTTTAGAGTTATTCTTTTCAACAATAACACCTCCATTCCTCCTTTTCCCTGGAAAAGAACAAAAAGAAAAAAATGGTAGCTTTATTTTTCTGTGGGAAATAAGACAGACATTTTGTGTGAGAGTAATTTTATGTCTCCAAAGTTATTATTTTTTTATAAAGTGTTTTAAATATTCTTACCATTAGTTAAACTCACAAACGCCTTGCCTGTTAGCTTGAGTTCCTGAAGCATTTTTCTTTTAAATGCATGCATTAACTGGGTCTGAAGCATTGTCGATGGAGTTTGGGCTTCAGTGTTTGATTATTTTTTTTCATTTGTTTTATTTTTAAGCTGAAGAAGATACAGAAGGTGTTATCTGTGTGAGGCAAGTTAAACAAGAGCCGAGAGAAAAAGTATCGTCTGTGGAGCCAGATAAAATCAGAGACTGAAACGGTTCTTCACCTATTTAAATCTGTGAAGCCTGGAAGCATTTCTTCTAAGTGGAGAACTCTCAATGTCTTGGGAGGAAAAGCAAGTGCTCTTAAAGTAATACCGTTCTTTTAAAATTGTATTGTGACATTCAGACTAGGTGTGTTTTACACTAGTTCTGACAGACAACTGCTTTGATTTATGACTGATGTGGCTCACTGCCAGTTCTGGGTCATTCGGTTGCCCTGTGGAACATCATCTCTCTCTTCTGGTTCAAGTCGTGAGTAATATGGATGCTATCCAAATGGCCCCTTTTTGGTCAGTTTTTCTAAAGATCTTCCACAATTTAATTCCTTAGCTTTAAAATCTAGATCACAATGCTGGGTTTGCTTTTCTCCTTTGCGACCCTTGACTGTTACAGCACTACAGAAACCATAGAACCTGCAAGCTCCACGACCACAGAAACCACAGCAAAGTGTATCAGTCCAACAAAATGAAGATCCAGAATGTTAAATTTCAAAGTGATGCGAGACGTGAATGCTTAAGAAAACAGCTTTGACCTGATCATAACGTTAATGGTGTGAAGATCAAGGAGAGGAGACAGGTGAGGTTGCCAGGTGAATGTAAGGTTGTATGGTGAGGAAAAGTGTGTGAATTTGAATGGTGAATGTTTTCAACTTTGACATCTTTGAACTTACATTGTGGCTTTATAATGGGGTTCGTTGCAGTGGCACTATGTTAGCAGCTGCTCTTAACAGCTGAATGCAGGAGTCTTGTCTTACGGAAAATTATTGATGCTGCCATTTCAGCTCATCTACCTTTTACTTTATGCAGTTACATTATCAGCTCAGATAATACGATTTAAGATGCTGCTGTTCATGATGCTGGGCTTATGGATACATTACTAACAAAGAGAGGCCCAAGAAATCAAACCAGGTAATATAAATCCAAGCAATATGACTGAAGTGCGCTGTAACTATAACATTCAGAAAAGAAATTAATCTTTTTAAACAGTTAATTAATGTAGTTGGTATTGCTTAAAATAATTACCAGGAATCTTAAAAAAAAAAAAGGAATATGATAAAGAAACAACCCTAGCAATTTCTAAGCCAGAGCCATAACAAGTGACAAGCACTGAGTTGCGTAATCTGTGACAGACATGCTTCTTTAAGGAAAAAAAAATCACCTACGAATAACTTGGAATCCATTTAAAGCAGTAAGTTAAACTGGTACCAACATAGATATCAACTTAAACAATGACATTGTTTGCTTCAGCTGTTGAGTCCTTAGAGCAACAGTCAGAGTATTTTGTATACAGCAATATCAGCATTTCTGCTGTTAATTCCTACTGTTTGAGAGCTTGATCATAAAACTAGATATTTTTTCTGCATGCTGTATATAAATACAATCTGGGACTTTCTCTTTTTATCACTCCACCATACCCCCACCCCCCAAAAAACCCCAAACGAAACAACAAAAAATCCAGGAAAAAGATTGGTTCATTTATGTCGAGGAGAGAGTGCTAGGTATATTGTATTAGCATAAGGATTAATGGGTTTGAGTTGTTAAATTTGTTAACATTCATTCAAGGCATTCACAAGCATTATCAAAATAGTAACTAAAGTTAATTTTTCATTTTCTTTTAAGTATTTAAAGCTAAATCTTTCAAAAGCCTCACACTGAACTGGAGTTCCTAATGCCTATATATGCAGTATATATATCTGCTATATCTCAGTCTTACCTTAAAATACATTAACTTCTGTGAGGTTAACTAACATTATTAATGCTGTTCTTTTAATGCTAGTGTTTATGAGTTAACTTAAATTAGAATTTTTCAACAGGATCATGTTCTTATTAAATAGTAGCATTTTATCAGGCAAGTGCATAGAGAATCTCCAGTTCTTTGGAGATTCTCATACTTAGTTTCTACACTGATTTATTACTCCTTTCTGGGTAGGTAAAATCCCACAAGGGTCACCCTTCTGGGTTTTTTTCCATTGTTATTAATTGTGAAAATATGTCCAAAATGGATGTTCTCTGCTGCAGTCATAGTTGTGGAGCACACAGGCAGCAGTCAGCTTTTCTTTGCCAGCTCTGTAACTGTGCGCCAGAACAGGTACCTCCTGCCGCTCCTCTGTATTCAGTGATTCCATCGCCTGTTTTTTGTAGAGTTTAAACTAATGCATTCCAAAGTGTATCACTTTTCTCAATATTACTCATTTTTGAGAATGCTGGATCTCAAAAGAAAAATTACAGCTGAAGATTACCAGCAAGAGGTTATTTCAGTTTTAGTTCCCTTCAAAGCAGGCAGTGCATTTGGGGTTGGAGTAAAGAAAGCTCAAGAAAAGAGGAGGTTTTTTTCCATCAGTTCTTGCTTAGTTCCCTCGTTAGCAGATCTATTCTTTTTTAACAGTCAAGCTTCTTTCCACCGTGAGCTACAGTCTCATCCAGTGCTGAATGGTATTTCTGATGGTACTTCTGTTTTTGGTTTATTGCTCACATCTGGAAGAAATACTCTTTAGTCCATCTTGAATTGCAGACTGTGAAATGAATTTTGTAATCTAGCTTGATTTGAACAGTACTCTGAAAACAATAAAACAAAAAAACTAGGAGAAATTTAAAGAAGCAGTAATGAATTAATTATTTTTAAAGATTTTTTAAAAGCTGGGGGTGAATTCTCTTCATCAAAAAAATTTAGTTTAAATGCTTCTTCAGCCAATGCTCACATTTTTGTTTTCAGTTTTCCTCATGTTCACATAATTTCAATTCTTTGTCTTCTAAATACATATTCCATTTTATTCCTGTATTGTTTTTTAAATTAGCATAACATTTCCTCTTTAAAGAGTATGTTTACATTTGTTTTATGCATGTTGCTAAAGGAAGAACACAAACTCATACCGTCTCTATATTCGGCTTAACACCTTTGTTCACTGATGTCCACCTAGGTTTTGCAGAAGAGACTCTAATATGTATATGAAAAAAATCACAAGTAAACAATACCACCTTCAATACAGTTAAATTTGTTTGAATGGAATGCTTGAGGCTGGTTTTTCAGATAAAGCTATGTAGCTTGGTGCTAAGTAGTTGGTTATTGCCTTGTGTTGGAATTGTGGATGTTTTTCTGACGTTCACTTGGTTTCCGTGTTTATTTTGCAAACCTAGAAGTCCTGAGCTTCAACAGTACTGTAAATGAACGAATTATTCTTCCATTTATCCTGATGTTTGGCTTTACAAGAAGGGCTATGCTTATGTATGTGTGTGCAAAAATAACTTTTTGCTGAAATGTAGAGAAGACATAAAAAGGCACACGTGTAGCTTTTGTTTAAGGCTCACAGCCTCTTGGATGGAAGCCAGTAGTGTTAATGACTCCTTTTTGAGGTACAAAGATTGTTGCGGTTTGAGAGACAAATGTCTGTGTATATATATGGGTGTTTGTGTGTACATATTTATGTAGTAACTTAATGTATAATGTTCCTATTCAAATGTAAACTGCTCTTTCTTTTAAAGTAATGGTTTATGTTATGGTTTTGGGGGCTAACGGGGAGAAATGCGAGAGGTACTGCAGGGCAGCGGTTCCTGGGGATGAATAAAATTGTTCTGAGGAGCCCAGGAGGAAGAAGGTCATGAACAGGTGCAGAAAGCAAAGGTCCTGCAGGGGGGGCTGGATGGGGCTATGTCGGGATCCTGGCCCTGGCGAAAGAGAGTTGGGAGCCCCTCGCAAAGGCTCAGTGCAGCTCCTGAGTCTGTGCCAGTAGCAGATAGGGTCAGCTCACAGCAGGAATTTAAATGTGTGGAAGAAAAGAGAAGCCTGCCCTGCCCTCAAAACTAGTCAAGCTTCTTGAATTTTGGTGAGTACCAGAGATAGGTAAATAACTTCCCATAGTTAAAATATGGAGAAGAAACTCCCCTTGGAGAGTAAACTCCCATCCCAGAAGCGTGAACTCTTTTCCTGTATGTATTATCAAGGGAAATACATCTTTTATTCCCCATTGAATGAACTTGCTGCTCTCCTCATCCCTCTGTCTACCTCAAGCATGCTCAATATCCACCCTTGTATCTCTTACTTCACACTTACTAGGGCTTGCGCCCAAGTCCCATGCCCTCAGGCCCTCCGATTCACAGTGTTTCACTGTGTACTGCTGGAGCAGCTGCTGGCTTCACTGCATAGGTACATAGTGGTAAGGTTTGCTCATGTCAGTCTTTCTTCCTGTCTCCCCAGAATCTTGAGTCCATATGTTCCTTTTAATTGCATTAAGTTTTTTCCTTGCTTGCTTTGAGGCTTATGATCCTTACCTGGATGATTATCATGCAGCCCCATTTCACAGGACATTTGTTACATTTACAGCAACTGGAAAGATTTGAGAGAATGTGGAGGAAAGAATATTTTCTGTCAACTGTTATGGCTTTTTCTTGACACACTGGCCTGTTTCATACCACTTGAGTTCCCGATTCTGGCTGTGGATAGTCGCTGGCTGTTGACTTGTCTGTCTGTTGGCAAATTTACAATTTGTTCCCTTAAGCCTGCTCTAACAGATACATTCTCAGAAGCTTAGATGGGAAGGATCTGTTCCATTAGGGATGGGAAGTGTGATACAGCTGAGGATGGTGCTGTGAAAAGTTACTGCTCTTCATGGATCTCTGACTAGAAAATACTCCTTGATCTGCCCTTCCCTTCTGAACAAAGCTTTTATAGGAATAAACTTAAGAGCCTATCCTGTCAGTAATGATTGTCTTCTCCCAGCAGTGCACCTCATTAACAAATGAAACAGCGTATAAGACAGGCTATGTTGATTATATTTATTTTTTTCTAGGTCAGAAGCTATCCAGCAGATCTGTCCAACAAGCAATAACTAAGGTATGATTTGGGGGGAAAAAGAGGGGAAGGTAAAATCTTGTCACATGACAGGAGCATATGTTTGTGTGTTTGGGTTTTTGTTTTGCTTTGTTTTTTCCATTTCTAATGCATGTGTCAAATGACGTGTTTATTTTCTGAAGGAATTTGATGTGTTTTCCGGAGAGTCTTCAAAGGAGCGAGCATAAACAGTACTGCTGTATCAGCAGGTATTAGCGGGTGTTTGTTATCCAGGAGCCTCTCCTGTTCTAGTACAGAAGGTGTTTTAAAAGCAGGGAATACTGTGGGAATAATTCTCATCAGTAGTCTGTTAGGCTCTGCTAGATAGAAGAAATTTTGCAAAAGGCATGTATATGAAAAGCTCTTCATGAAAAAAGTTACCTTTGGGGATGCTTAATGGCTTTAAGTCATATATGCATATGGCATTGCATGTATCTTAAAAAAATGGAGACGTGAATGTAAGTGTTTGCATGGAGTTCTTTAATACAGTTTTAATTACACTTAACTGTGGTTAAATGATGCAGATATTTTAGGGCACACATAATCAAATCTTTTAATATGGATAATTGGAATGCATGTTTTTACTGCAGCCGTGCTTAGCTCTCTGCAGTGCAGCTCGTTTGGTCATCTGGTGTGTATGGAGCTTCTGTTAATGACAGTCTGCCTGTTTAAACAAGAGCATGCTGTTCTAGGAAAATTAAATTTCTTGCTCTTCCTGATCTTTTTTCTAACAGAGATTGATAAGGCTCATAGGAGAATTAAAATCTGTTTGTTGTGTGGTGATTTCGTGAGAGTTGATTTCTGGGTCCTCAGTATGAAGGAACTAGAGAGCAAAAACTTACTGTGTCATCTGCCATTTGGTCATTTTTCTAATGTACTTGGATTTCTACAGTGGGACAGTGTCAACACAGTATAAACTACCATTAAAACACTGTTCAAGTATTAGCTCTGTGCTTTAGTGTCGTGACTCAGGGCTGGGTCAGCCATTAAACGTGGACAGATGCTCTCTAACCCCCTCTCCCTCCCCAAATGGGAAGAAAAAGGGAATGAGGCAGAGAGACTTACGGAATGGGGAGAAAAAAATTAAAACAGCTTTAATGAATAAGGAAATAACAAAAATAGTGAACTGTATACATATACACGAATCTGATATCAAACCCGACTCCCCCTCCCCCAGTAGCAATCCCCCTGGTGCTGCAGAGCAGGAGGCACTGGGGCAGCCCCAGGCTCAGCGGCAGAGGGGAGCTGGATTCAGTAACTCAGGATTGGGATCAAAGGCAGAAGGTTGGACAGAGGCCTCCCTGGACACTGGCCATTGCAGAAGAGAAAAAAGAAGAAGAAAACCCTCATGATCCCTCAGTTTTATACTAAATACGACGTATATGGAATGGAACTGGTTCTGTTTAGCCCAAACCAGGATGTTTAGTTAAATGTTGATAGTTCAGTGACTCCAGGAAAGATCAGAGACTTGCTTCTGCTCTTTGTAGAATAGTCTTTGTCTCTAGATACTATTTAAAATTGGATTAGATATGGCAGTTGGAGAGCCAGAAACAGATGTGTGTGTTGGCAGATCAGTGAGAGAGGTAGAAGTTCAGTCCCAGTGTCCAGACTAATGTTCTCTGTGCTAGTCCTGAATGCACCCTATGAAAAACGGCGATGATTTGCCTTTGTTTTCTGACATAGCTGTTCTTTCTGCTTGCCCACTCAAGAAATTGTACAAACCTGTGAGGGACATGGAGATCACGAAGAAGGTGTGTAAGATCTTATGGGAGGACCTGCAGAAATAGAACAGAGGAAATTAAAGGTTGGTGACATGACTTCTGTATAAAGCCCACATTCCTTGGTGGGAGGAAGAGGACTTTTCAATCCAGAATAAAAGTCAATGGTCCTTTTCAGAAGTATTGGAATTACTGTGTCTCTCTGATCAGCTTGTCAAGATGCCTAGTGTTTGGACAGATCTTAGTGTTTTTATGAGTATGTACTAAAATGTTAATGAAGACTTCTGCATGCATTGCCATCTTTGCATATCGTACTGAAACTGTAGGCTGGCGGTGCCTCCTGATCTTTGTGTTATCTGTGTACATTTTCTTACTGTAATTGGAAGCTTGTTCTGTAAAGTGGAGAGCTGGTATCTGAAGTGCTTTCAGATATATACTTTTTACAGAGTAAGCTTTAACTTAAAGTGGAAAATGTTGTATTTCTGCATAAATTCCTTATTAGGAAATATTAATGTATATTTCTAACCCTGTGGGAAAAAAAAAAGCAACCAGAGCCTTTTCCAATTTTTTTTTTTTAAATCCAAAACAGGAAGCATTCCAAACTGTCCTTCAAAAACCACCATGTTCAGAGCCTGAAAGGTTTGGGCATCTCTTCTTCTGTAGGTAATCTTTCAACTGTACTGCAAATCTCTGTGTTCAGGGTCATCCACAAAAAAAGGACATTATAGAACCAAAATCACTAAAGGGAAGGGGCGGGAAACAGGGATGACATCAAGATCCTTACCTACCACCTCTTCCATAACATGAGGGCACTCCCTTTTAATTTGCATTATCTGATCTGGTCACTTGACAGCATGTCAGTAACAGCATCTGCAAACCATACTTTGTTTAGAAACCTCTGTGTCACATCAAGACTAGATGTGACAAATTTTCTTCGTGCTTGCAATTTGCACTGGTTTAGTGAAGGCAATGGTATCATAGATGGTGAAGTCTCAAGAACTGACAGAGCATTCAGCTGTAAATTTGGTTTTTATCTGAGCTCTAGTTGATCTGGGGACAAATTCTGAGGCTATGTGCCTGTGTTCTACAGTACTTGTTGAGCAGAAAAAACCCCTTCTGTTTCCTCCAGCTCTCAAAAAGAGCTGCATTTGTTTTTCTACCTGATGCACAGCTGCTCTTGTTTATCTCCTGAAGGATGGCTTGTGGAGTTCTGCTTTCCAGCTTAGGGGAAGATAAGAGGTCTCCCTCTATGAAAACCTGCTGGTCAGTGTATATGGTCCAAATGAGCTGGGAGCACCTCACCCTGAAGCATGCAGTAGTTTAGAAGTGCTTTGTCAGGGAGCTGTTCTTATATATATAAATTTAACTTTTTCACACAGGTATTTCTCTTAAAGCTAAAACTAAATGGAGGAGAGAACTGGAAATTAATTACTTATGGTTTTCATGGATGACACTCCTGAGTTTTCTGAAGTGTGCAGGTGTTTCCTCCTTGGCTTCTACTGTTAGCTCTTAGTTCACTATGTGTTGGAAGTTTTCTTAGGATCACTTACCTCTGAGAGTACTCCACATAACTGACAAGAGACCAGAGAAGAGAACAGAAGTGGAAGTGAAGTTTGTGAAAAGCTGTTTGCAGGAGGTGGAAAGCTCTCAACGTTACTGCTCAGGATTGCAGTTTATTCAGGCTGAAGTGGTTCACTTTAAATGGTAGATTTTTTTTAATAGACAATTTTTTTATGGTTGATTTTGATGCTATTTGTGTTCCGACCTTACATCTAGTAAAACCTAAAATGGTAATCATGTATTTTCTTTTATCTTCACTGCACTAGTTATCTTCTGAATGCAAACTGGTGAAACAACTCCACATTCTTGGCTGTTGACAAAGTTGTTACCACATCTGAGGTGTTTTGTGTGGGGAAGGAGATGGAGAAAGTGGGAACCTTCTCAACCTTACTTCCACTGAGAATGGATGATCTGTGGAAAGAGGGCTTTACTAGTTTTACATCAATATCTTCACAACGATTTGGTGGGTGCACAGGTTGGTTTATGTCAGATTCTACTGCATGTCTAACTTTCAACACAAATCAAGCCATAAAAGCCTCTCCCTGGACTCCCCATATTTATTTTTGTCTTCTACCACTGTACTTGTACTCAGCCCTGCTTGGGAATGGAGGAGTTGTTTTAACACATTCTTATCTCCCACTTTGCTGCCTTTCTTCCATTGCCTTTTTCTCCCATCCAGAGCAGCACAGAAACAAAATTTTCTCTGTTTAAAAAACTGCTCTATCATCCTCAGTTTCCCATGTCTAGGGTTGAATCTCCTCTCTGCTTTATTGTGCTGGAGGTTGATTTCCTGCATGACTGAAACATGAGAGGCTGTGATATATTGCTTGAGGAGGCGAAGACACTGGGGTGAGCTCTGCTGCACCCTTTGCCCCAGAAATCCTTGCAGGAAACCTCTGCTGCAGGTTCTGCTCCTTCCCCTGTGTCTCCACACAGGCCAGTGTGACTGTAGAGCTGTGCTGGTCTGTTAGCTGGTGTGTTATGAATTAAACGCTGCAGAGCTGTGCTGACCAGAGCAGCACCTTGCACTATGTGTACCAGCAAATTATCAGTGCACATAACTGTCCTTCTCCCCCTTACGCTGTTTTGAATCCAAATCACTCTGTGGGTCTGTCCCTTTCTGTGCTGCAGGAATGAATCTTTGGGCACAACTTGAAGGGCAGCATGGGCCGGGGTTTGGAAATTCCTCATCTCCAGCTTTTAGGTTCTGCTTCTGTGTTGGGTGCAGGTGCCTGGGTGTGGATGGCCATGTGCAGGACACGGCTGGCTCCAGCCAGCTCTCCGGTGGACTCGCTGCAGGACACAGCTGAGCTCATCATTGAAGATGGTGGCACTTCTGTGGAAAGGTATTTAAGAAAGGGCAAAATGCCGCATGGCAGAGGAGTGAGGAAGCGAGAGCAACGGTCCTTGGAATACCAAAGCCAGAGAAGAAGGAGAAGGGGGAACTGCTTCAGATGCTGGAGCAGGTATTTTCCTGCAGCCCGTGGAGGACCCCCGTGCTGGAGCAGGTGGAGAAACAACTGCAGCGCACGGAGAGGAGCCATGCAAGAGCAGTTTTACGCTGAAGGACTGCAGCCTGTGGAGTGGACCCACGGTGGAACAGGAGGAGAGCGTGAGGAGGAGGATGGAGTGATAGAAAAGAGCCATTACAGTCTGACTGCACCCCCCCATTTGCCCTGTGCTGCTTCAGCTGGAGGAGAGATAGAGGAGTTGGGGGTTGAAAGTGTGAAGTTGAACCTGGGGAAAGAGGGAAGCGTGAGAGAAAGGTGTGGTTTTAGTTTGGATTTATTTCTCGTTATTTTAATCTGTTTTCATTGGCAATAAATTAATTTTCCTTGCATCAAATCAAATACTTCAAATTTATGTCTGGACTCAGATCATAGTGGAAAATATTTATTGATTTTTCTTTGATCATTGCAAGCCATTATTGCCTTTAAATTTTTAAGTAGGACACAAAATGGATCAAATTTTAATTTTTAAAAAGTCATTCTGTGTGTGGAGAGGAGTGCACGTTGTCTGAGGAGTTGCACTTTTGAATGTATTCTGGCTAGGCCTTCCAAGTTCTGCTTATTCACCTTTTCACTAGAGTAAATCTGAGCTGCAGAGTCATCTCAGGAGCAGATCTAATCCATTACATTTCTGCTGGAGAAAAATGCCAGCCATACACATTTTTACAAGTTTGAACATATGAGAGTCATTCTGAGCAAAGGATACTGCAGCAGTAGTTTCTGCTTTATCTACTTTGGTAGTGTACTTACAGACGTTAAGGATGGGGCATGTTTGTGGCATCATATCTAGCTGTGCTTCAGAAGGGGGCAAAGTTTGGGGTGAGTAGTATCGTTGGTGAAAGTACTATTGATCTTGGGAAAAGAAATAAGCAGAGTTTGGGAATGAGATTTATATTCCTGGGCTTTTCAGAGATTATTCTCCTGAATGAGAAGGGAACTTCTTTAGAAGTTAAGTTTTGTATGTGAGTTTTTACACCACCTACCAAAAATACCTGGTACTGGCCACCAAGGGTATCTGGACAGGGTACTAGGTGATATGATGCACTTGATGGTTTCTCATAGGGGCGCTGTTTGGAGTACAAGATTGGTGCATGGCTTCCTAGCATTAACTAAATTAATCTTTAATTTCTTCCCCTCTCTCCGCATCTCACTATGAAAGGAAGATTCACTAATAAAAGGAGGACGGTGAATTGATAGTTGTCTGTATGGAGGACACAAAGCTATTTGTGGTGGATAAAGAAAACTTCTTAGATGAGCTTCAGAAAGGATTGCACCACCACTGTAACTTCATCAAGTAATTTCTTTCAATGATATTACCCACTTTTGATTATTGTCTTGCTGTTTATGTCAATGCCATAGAAGAAATGTACGTAACAATTCTCCTTTCTCTTGAATTTCTGTGGAAGGGAAAAGAATTTCCAGCCATGCTTTCTTAGCCATCAGCTGCTCTGGAAGAATGCGTGATTCTGTGTGTTCCCAAGCTACCAAAAAAATCTTTTGCACTGAACTACTCTGTAAATTTGTGAACTTGGATCATGTGAAGTCATTTTGACATCTTAAAAAAAAAAAAAAGGCAAGCAAGCTATCCTGGAACTGAATTTAGCATTTTCTGGAGCTGTGACCTAGGGTTTATCAGTTGCAATTGTGAAAAAAATCAATGTTTTCTTAGCAAAATGTATTTTTTACTAAGCCAGGTGAATCTATGAGAAGAGTGTCTCCTTTTATTTCAGACTTGTGAACTTCTTTGCAGAATTATCCGAGAGCTCACTGGTGAGATTATCTAATAACTGCAAAATGGAAAAGTTTTACTGTGGACACTTGGTAACGAAAGATACCGTAAAGTAAGCTAGTGTGATTGTCACGAGCAAGGTAAGATCTTACAGTCATTAACCACAGGCCATTACTTTTGATGGTGTGCTAGTATTTATTCTGATCTTGCAAACAAAAATAGTGATTATGATCTATTGCAGGAAAAATGGGAAATAAAACACTTTGTAAAATATCAGTCTGTGGTGGTTTTGGTTTCTGCTGGCTCCTTTGCATACCTTGTGCAGGATCTGTTTCATCCGTTCTCTTATGTAGAGTAAGTTAAAATAAGTTGATAGTTGACACATAGAGCAAAATACACAAGTTCTTCATGGCAAGATACATGATATTTCATATATTTTCTAACTAATAGTTTAAGTATTTGAATGTTGTAATTATTGGAAGACATTTGAGAGAAACCTGACATGTTTTATATTCCATCTTTTATCTGTGTTTTGCTTTTGGAAATGGTAACTGCTCTCTAAAAATGGGAATTCATTAGCAATGAAGTGACTATTTTCAAATGAGCTCTGGGTTCCTAACTGTAGCAGAAGTGGCTTCAGGTTAGGAAACCGGAGCTGTATTGAATTTTGAGTGGCCAGAATTTCTGAAGAGAGAAAGCCATCTCTGGGTTCACAAAAACGTTTCCTTTTGGGCACAGTGTTATAAAGACCAACAATGTTTCCAGAGTTTGGCTGGCACTGTACACAACTACAGTATGCTGTGAGGCAGCGATGCTTCCTGCTTTGTTATGAGATGCCTAAAATACTTTGTGTTCATTATTTAGGGTCTTGCTGCTGAGGTACCAGTGGGATGATGCAAAGAATAGAGTCCACAATAAATGTTACATTTAGACCCAGAAACAGAGGCAAGAGCTGGCTTATTTAAATTTTTTTCCATGACTAACTACCTTGAACTATTTAAAGAGCAGAAAACTAAAGTGTGGGGTTTCTCTCTATAGCATTGTCTGACAACAAAAGGTAATATGTTAATTTGATTTGGAGGGTTTTCTAGAGTCCAGGATCAGGTAGTGCTAACCTATTTTTAATTCTGCCATTTGGACTTATTTTCACGTTACCAGTGCCATACCTTAATTTCTTCAGGGTAGTTTTGTCCGTGCATTCCAGTGGTCCTGCTGTCTCTGGGATGTATTGTAGCCTTGTGTACTAATTTAGACAGAAAATATTTTCTTGCTGTTACTTAGATGATTTACAGAAAGGTTAGTAGAGATGGCTGTCTAGATAGACACTATTTTCCCAGAGATGGAATTATTGAAGGCTGCTGAGATGGCAGCACTAGCTTAAGATGAGGAATGAGCACTGACATTTTTAGGAATTGGAGGGGAACAATTTTTTTTTTTGCTGTCATTGTTGGATTATAGCGTTCCTCAAGGGCAGATCCCTGAAGCAGAACTTCTTCTGCACAGGTCAGCAAGCATTTATCATCTTTGCCCATGCAGTAAGAAGCGAACTACAATTATTGGCTACTTGACCAGCACTTACTTGGATTCCTTCCTGCCGATTTAGAATGAATGGTTAAGCTTTGGCTACGCGGGAAGTGAAGTTTGCCAGCATAATATTTTGGCTGTCTTGTCGGTGTTGTCAGCAATTTCTAGAAGAGCAGCAGTGGAAAATATTGAACTTAAGAAAGTCACAAAGAAAATGTGCACCAAAAGTGACTCCAGCTTTTGAAAAATCCCATAGAACAGGTTCTTAAATCCTGGAGCGTGAACCAAGCTGGCATTGTGGACCTGAGCACACGCCATCACAAATCTCCAGAAACCTCTCAGCAGCACCCACACAAGTTTGTACAAGGAAAGGAGTCTCCAGTTAAGCCACTAAAATAAAATTAATTTATAACATTATTTACAACACCTCAGTTTAAATGGGTTGCTTGAGAAAGTAATTTAAAAGCACCGATGCAGCCAAAAACCGAAATTCCATTTTAAAAGGTAGAAGTTGGAAAAATAAATCTGTTCAAATTTGTAGTTCTCTATTTTGCAGGGAAACAGAGGGGAAATGATACTTGCTTGACTATTGTTGCTTTCTTATGCCTGTCATCCCGCCAGTATTGCTGCTGTGAATTTGGGCATACATACTGGATTTTTTTTCTAGAGGTAATTTAATTTCCATTATGCTAAGGGAATGTGTCTGTGTCCTCAGCCATTTTCACCTGTGTTTTCTTCTGTGGAATACACCTTTCAGATGAAATATTGAGAATTTTTTTAAGGTTCCGAGATACTTCCATGTTTGTATATCCATCAAATACAGCTGGGAATAAAACTGAGTAGAACCCTTGTCCCTCTTTCGGTTTGGGTGATAAGTTGTGTGATGTAATTGCTATGTTATTTAAAGTATGTTGATTGATTACAGCTGCCATAAATGCTGTAATCTTTGTAAAATTTATGCCTCAGGGCGTTTGGGATGTTGATATTATTGAAATGTGGTAATTGTAACCATAGCACTATGTTCTTGACATTGCCAGGGTAAGCTGATTGAAGCTTTGGGTGAGACATGGAATGGCAGACATTTCTGCAAGGTCTCGATTAGTCTCAAGGGTTATTCTGGTAGCATTGAACTTAAACATAAGTAATCAAACCATAAATGTTCTTCCATTACATTAAAACTCTTGAGAAACTTTGAGGGCTGCTTACACTTGCAACAGGTATATGCTAGTGGTATTCTGGAACCATAAAGATCCTCTAAAAAGTGATCCTGTGAAAAGGAAGATGGCTCGAAAGACATCTCTTTCCTGAACTATGTATGTATGTAAGCTGCTCCTGGAGAAGTCTTATGCATGAGGGATACAGGGCTGGAATTTTCTTGTGTTTAGGTAGAAATCTATCCATGACTTCAGTGAGATTGGGCCACTTGATCTGTGGAGGCCCCCATCAGTGTCAGTGACAACGTTCCGTCAGTCTGTGTTTTCAAGAGGTTATGAGAAAATAATCTCTATGTATATGGAGTGCACTAACAAGATGGACAAAGGAACTCTAGCTTCTGAGTACTCCACATCTTTATTCTTTTATAGATGCATCTTTATTATTTATATAATTTTATATACTTTATAATTATACAGTATTTGTATAATATTTATATTTTTTGTTATTTATATATGCATCTTTATTATTTTATATATGCAAAAGTCATTTATTGCAGAGTATAAATTGCAAGAAGTGTGCTGTATTGTGTAAGATGTCTTGATATAGGCTGTATGATTTTTCATTTTATTTGACCTGATTTTGTGCTTGAGCAATTAACACACTTCTAACATGCTGCTTTCTGAGGAGAAAAAACTTATCCTGAGAGATGTCTGTTTAAGTGTACCCAGAGAGATGCTGAAGTTTCTTACCTAGTACATTGAAAGAAAAAGAGGTGATGAACCTGAAGTGTCTGGAATGTATAAACTGACAGGAGATTCTGCAAGAAATTGGGAACCTAATTATTCACAAATTATAGCCATTTGTAATCTAAGTGCTTAAAGCAGCAAAAGCACCAAACTGATCTCTCCTATTGTTGTGCCTTTAGCTACTGCTGTAATGGGTAAATTTGATCATTTTCATTCTACAGTGCTTGTCCTTTAACAGAAAAACATTCTGTTAAGTTCCTAGTAGATGCTTTGCTTGTCTAGATTTAGGCCAGGTTATTGCTTCAAATCTAAGCCAAACTGGTAATCATTTATCGATTTGTTTACCCCAGTGATGACTGAATCTAATTTTAGATTGGTTCCCAAAGAAATAATGCTTGAGAACAAGAACTAGCATTAACTGATACATCCTTTGATGTTTGACTTCTGAAGACAACTTCCTGAACTGCTTTAAAACATGCTAATAGGAAATGTGGGACAGTTTTTCCTGCTGTATTCATTTTGAGGATGTTAAAGGTACACACAACAAGTGTGTGTACTACAAAGAAGATAGATTGACAGTTCTTCTGTTCCTTTTGAAAAAGGGACTTCCAAATTAAAAAAAAAATAGAACAGTGATTTAAAGTGAACAAAAAGTCATTCTTTCCAAATACATTGTTAATCTGCAGAAGATACATCCACAAAGTAGTGCTGAGATCAAACGTTATTTAGAATAATAATTCAGAATATCCATAGCTGTGTAACTGTTTTTATGTTGAAGCAATCTAAACTTTAGTGTAGAGAGTACAAGCTAACCGTGAACTGATGGGAATACAGAATAAGAGGATATTCTTTGGGGATCTATAGCAGGATACGTAACATCCCTTGCACTTCATCCTCAAATAATCCAGTACTGACAACTTTTCAGTGACAGTTTATTTAACTAAATGGGCCAGCAGTCTGATTCATTTGTGCTGGAAACAAGTGTCAATATCGACTTAAACTATTTAGAATGAAAAGTACCGTTCTTTTTTGGTGTTTTGTTGTGGTTTTAATTTTCTGTCTTTATATTTACTTGGTGGTTTTGTACCTTGTATATGGAAAGTAGGTGATTTTTGGATTTTTTGGATGATGAGTTCTCATTGCTAATGCACATCTTGAAGTTCTAATTCTCATTTATGACATTGCTTACACAGAGGCAAGCAGTGTCAGACAGCATTAGAGAATTAACCCAGGGTGAGGCATCCCAAACCATTTCTGCAGGCTTTTATTAGATTGTTTGGTTTGAGTGGCAGTAGATAACTGAATTATAGAGTCTTTAAGATCCCACTCTTTCTTTAGAAGGTCTGTGCCCTGCTGAAAATTTTTTGTCATCTGCAGGGTCGAGTAAAAGAGACAGGCAGAAGGTGCTGCTGTTTGGAAAACAATAGCTACAGAGCTATTGTTGGCGGGGGACAGCACAGATGAGAGAACAAGGAAGGAAACAAGATGGACGTGAGCCCTGTTTTTTGTCTGGTTGCCCCCATATTAGATCAAAAGACTTCTAGGAGAATTAGTGAACAGCACTGCAAGAGAAAGCAGAGGTGGGAACTTGATGATGGCAGCTGGTTGAACTCCTCTACGTCATCCAGCTATTTCTGTAGCATTTGGAGTGAGAAGGTGCTTGTCCAGTCTTCCTTCAGGCTCTTTGAAAAGGATATATTTTATCCCAGGCTGTCCTTTCTGTAGCCCTTGGCTTTCGGGAAAGTGATGGCCACTTAGGTCATGAGGTTAAGAAAGGATCTAAGTGTTGGACAAGTGCTCTCTGCTCAGACTTCAGTAGCAGTACTTCTAAATGTTGCCAGTTTTTTGTGCAGTACATTCCTCTGCGTGCATAAAGAGGGAGCAAGTTTAGGAGTAGCTGTATTTCTGGAGGCTGCAAAAAAAAACAAAATAAATTTGTGTGCGTGTGCATAGCCTTACACAGTGCATACACACAGACATTTGTAATTATGTATGTATTTTTTTTATCAGACTCAGTCATTTGGTGATAATAGCTTTGTGGCAGCAGTTATTTATATCAAGTTATTTTCAGTCATCCTATAAAAAGCAAATAGCTAGTTTTTGTGTGACAGCTCAATGAGACAGGAACCTTAGAAACTGTTTATAGTATGTACAGCTGTTTTACAAAGGCAGCTGCTCAAAAATACATATTTTCTGAAGTGTTAGCTAACTTGCTTATATGATGAAAGAGCTTTAAACAGTTAGCATGGCTGTTACCTTGTATTGCTACTTCTGCGCCAAGTGGTCAGTCGTTGAAAACTACATTATAAATTAGTTATGTAGCGATTTGATTTTTTTTTCGTCTTTGAGTAGAGAATAGAAGGCACTTTCAATCTGCTGTGCATTACAGAAGAATTAGGGGGCTTATTCTAATTAAATATTTATATTTGAGAAATGTAAATCAAATTGGTAATGGCTGTGGTCAATGACAGTCTTACTTCAGTGAATGTAAAGTCAGACCCCTGAAAGGGTCTGAATGGCTTGTGAATTGTTATTGACTGTGCTGCTTTCTCTAGCCAACATCAAAAAGACATTTTCAGCTTGTATCAGTTGACATCTGGGCATTGCTTCATTCTGCAACTTGTATCAGTTGATATCTGGGCATTGCTTCATTCTGCAACCAGACTGAGAGAGGGGTTGCAGCTTGCAGTGTGGACTCAAGTCTGTGGCTGTCACAGCAAGACGACCACTTTGGGTTTAGTCCAGATAGATTCTTCTTGCACTAGCAGTCACATCAAAACTGAAACTTTTTAGTTTAATAGGTGCTTGATCTTTATGGAGTATTGGTGGCATGAAGGAATCCACTTTCTCTGAGGGACATGTGATGTATGGTCAGGGACAAGGCTTTCGTTTAAGACAGGCCAGCAGACACCAGGGCAGGGGAGCCATTGGGAAGTGTCACAGACAACTGAAATCTGCAATTCCTATTTGGACTAAAGAATTAGGGCTTTCCCTCTTAGCTACTGAGCACTAGTGTAAAGGTTGGTGTGGTTTCTATGTACTAATTTGACTTGCAGCTATACGTAGCTGCAGATCTATTTGACCTTGCCTCTCTTGTCTCAGGCATTTAGCCTCCTTGTGTTTGATGCTCTTGCTCCCTCTGTGTTCTGAGGTAATTGCTCTGCCATGTAGAGATGCTGCCTGTGCGCCTGGAACAGCACAGGTACTGTAGTCAGCAGAGCAGAGACACACAGGCTTTAACACATTTTTTCTTGTCACCTCCCACCTCTAAAACCACTTCCAAATGCCACCAAAACACGTCAGCTACGTGTCTTCTTCCCCTCAGTATGTTCCCACACACTGTAGATCTAAACCCTAGCAGGTTCCACTCACATAATTCACTCGAGGGACACTATTTAGGTCATCCTGGGAAAGAGGAGCTCTTGCTCAACCAAAAGAATCCTCTGGTTTGCTCCCAAATACTGAAAAATTAAAGTAATGAGTAGAGAAAGAGCATCTTTTAAAAACACAACCTGAATATTGTGGCCCAAGATACTTTCAAGATGTATTATCTAAGTGCATTCTCTTCTCCTTTTATCTCCTCCTTGGTGACATGCTCGCTGTTTTTCAGTGAGCACAGTGGTCGCCCTCCATAGAAATCTTTGTGGCCAGAATTATCATCTTGCCAGCTTGTGCTATTCTCTTGTGAAAGCTGATGACCAGGATGGACTTCTGCAATTTGTACCTACATTTTGTGGGGAAGGATGTAAAATAACATTCTGCTTTTTCCTATCCTATGGGAATGTTTGCCTCGTAATTCTTGAAGTGCCAGTGCTTAGCTATGTGCATGTGACTAAGGATTAGTGTGTGTGTGTGTGTGTGTGTGTGTGTGTGAACAATGAAGGAAGGGAGCAGAATTCCCTTTTTACCTTTGCTTGCTGTTCCTTTAGGATGGCAAGGGTACCAACTGCATTAATCCTTTTCGATACTAGAGGGAGCTCATGGCCTGAGCAATCAGAGTGAAACGTGGTATCTTGGACAATTCTTGAGGAAACGCAGATGGGAAGTGACATTGATGACTATAATGCATCTTTTTCCATTACTGGTAAAACTAGAAGGGCCTAATTTATACACTCAGGAAATTACACGTGGCTTTCAGAGACACTCAGATAACGAAATGTTGTAGCTGCAATTTCTTCTGTATCTGAGCACCTGTCTGTCATGATTGGATTTATCTTCACAACTTCCTCTGAGGAAATAAGGCCTCTCACATCCCCGTTACCACGTGGGGACTGTAACACAGGGAGCACTCACTGTAGTGCAGCTTTTAGGCTGTCCCTGCCATAGCAGCTTCTGTCAGGCGTCTCGCTCGTACGCAGGCAGTGAGGCACCGCGTACACGTTCTCCAGAAGGCCCGATGTGCTGCATTCCTGTGCTCAGCCCGTTCCCTGAGGCACCGGTGCAGACCTGTTGCAGTATCTCCATGCCCACCTTAGCAAGACTTGAATGGGGAGAGGCTGCTGGGTGGACAACAAATCCTTATTTCTGTAGAAGTAGCTCAGCTGTCACTGGTGCTTAGTGAGGTTACGGAAGGTGTCAGGGCAACAGTAAGTGGACAGTCATACTCCTTCAATGCCTGAGGCATAGCAAAATTAACTGCCGAGTTTTAGCAACCAGGGCTCCGTGTTTGTGCAGGGGCAGATCTGCCCGGGAGAGGGCAGTGATGCACAGACGCACACTCCCCCGCTGGCTTGCATAAACACAGGCTTTTAATAGCGATCTCCTCCACATACAACAGAACTGTTCTTCTAACGTAGTTTATTTTAAATGTGAAGTGTTTAATGCAAGATAAACAGGTGCGATATCACTGGATGGAAGTGTGAGATTTCTTCCTACACTTTCTAGGTCAGGAGTGAGAAACATTGGGGAACAACAATTTTTCTCTTTTACCTCCACATCAGCAAGGAGGGGGCAGTGTTCTTCCGAGGTGCTTACGGTGCTGTCAGGTCACCATCAGCATAACTGGGAGCTTTTAAGCCTGCTCTTCACCGAAATAGCTATGGTGGGTAAAGTACAATATATCAGGTAGGGAGGACCATACAGACAGGTGCATATTAGATAGGACACAGAATAATCACTTAAGTGCAAGTCACAGTAGGGGGATTTCAGTGGGATGTTACAGCCAGAAACATGCCCTCCTGCTGGAATACGTGCTGCGCAGGACGATTTACAAGGGGACTCTTGAAGATGGCTGAAGGTGAGAAGGCATTACAGCACACTGACTTCATAGGTACCTCAACTAAAGTACTGCAGTTTCCCCAAAATTATTTAGTAAAGGTAGTTTACTACGAGTAATAGCTCAGTCTAGTTTGTGGAATAGAGGATACTAGTACATACCTGGGTGCAGAGGGCTGAAGTTTTTCTCCTGTGTCTCGTAACACAGTTGCATAAAGCTAGATTTCTTGGACTTTACTCTTAAAGTATACATTAAGTACCAAAAGATACTGTTACTTGCTCTCTTATAGGTGATGCTGTAGACAATCTTCTGGCCAAGGCAGTCATGTTCATCACCTAAGGAGTTCATCTCTGTCAACACCAGTGGCATAATTTTTATTTAGCTGGATTCCTTGTAAATTTTCTTGGCCTTTTTTTCCTTCTTTTTATTTGTGCCTTAACAATAGAAGTTGAAACGCAATGACTGTTAATAGCACACACTATTCAGGATTTACAAAATGGTTGATCATGAGTACAGCAATGGATACATGGAGTAAAGAGAGTTTTGGCTCCCAGGACAGTGTTTGTATAAGAACATATACCTGGGGGTCATGTTATGCCCTTTCTCCTCATACCATAAAGAGCCTTGAGGCTGCTCTAGCTTGTATCTAACTGCAGCTGCACCTGAACGGCTACAAGATCAGCCAGAGATCTCAGGAATGCAGCAGTAACAAAATCTTGCTTCTTTCCCACTTCTGCTGCTTGCTAATTAAATTAGCATTAAGATGAAGAGTCACTGTAGAGGAGTGCAGAGGCAGACGCTGAAAGTCTGGTTGCAGCTTCCGTTCTGAGGAGAAAATAAGAGCGAGTTTCTAGTAGCCACAACTAGCAATAGCCAGGGGCGTTTTTGAGAGTCAGCAGGTTACATTTGTGAAACATCTGATATCTCAGACTTCTTCTAGATGAGATCAGTTTCAGGTCTCTCTATGCAAACCTTTCCAGGGGAGCTGGGGCTGGAAGTCATTGCTGTATAACATCTGTTCAATGATCTCATTCCAGCTTCAGTATTTTCTTCCTACAGTATTTGCTGTCCCTCAGGGAGCTCACATAGGCCCTATCCAGACTGCGTGCAAGCAGTGCCTTGTGAGAGATCCCTGAATTAGATGAAGGCTGCACAGGAGTTGCCTTGGCTGTGGGTGCAGGATGGCTGTTAGCACGGTGCCACAGGTAGGTGAGTTAAGTGCTGCATGGCACCAAGGTGTCAGCATTATGCCAGTCCCAGAGCTGGCATGGTTGGTGCTGCCTAGGGGATCTCTGCACTGAGCTACCTCTTGTCTGCTGTACTAAAAACTTCACAAGGAGACTGAGCAGTGTCCTGAGACCAGAATCAGAACAGTATCTCTGACTGGGAAGCTGGAGAAACCATGGACTGCACCGAAACAGGCCACAAAAGTCCAAGAAACTGGGATGGGACCAGGACAAGGAAAAAGATGGGCCTGGAGCAAAGGCAGGCAGGGGAAGTTCATAGGCAGGGATAGCAAAGCAAAGACGTGTCAGGAAATGACAGTACTGAACATTCAGCTGCATCCCTTAAGGCTGCCTATACCCCCATAAAGTGGGGAGGCTGAACACAGTGATCCCAGTGCTTGCATTGTTTGGATACAGAAGCCACATCAGACTGGTCAGGAGATGAGCTCATGAGCAACTTAATTTCTCAGTCTCCATCAGTGTAGAGTTTAAGTGTTCTTAAATGTATCCTCACAGCAGCATTCCCCTTCCTGAATGGCGAGGTGGAGATGTGGAGACAGAAGCACCTTGCCTAAACTCACATGGGAAGCCTGTGCCATGCCCAATGGGTAAAGGCAGAAAATCATGGCCCTAATCTGCCTTTAAACCTTTCCAAATGGGGCTGCCCGGACAGGCAAAAATGTCACACAGTTGCTGCTGTCCCCCTCTTCTTGTGAGGCCTTAGTCTACCTGGCTGCGAAGCGGGTAAGTACTTCTCCCCTGTACCACTCCTGGTGGCCAGGAGTGTGGCAAGCAGAACCAAGAGCAGAGGGCAGGTGCGGCAAGTGCCAGTTGAGGGCATCAGAGGGAAAGATTTTTGCTGAATTGGCAAAGCAAAACCTGTTTTGTAGAGAGAGAGATGGATACGAAGACAAAGCAGGAAAGTTACATTGAACTAAACTGGGACATACTTAGAGAGATTAATATCTGCTGCTTGTCCCATATTTCAGTATGATGTGTTCTGCTTGCAGTAGCTTGCAAACATACACAAATGATCTTCTGGAAAGGTATTTTTTATTCTTCCTTACTCCTGTTTATTTTTCACTAGGTTTCAAGGCACAGGTGCAATTGAAAAAAAAAAAAAGGCTCAAAACTACATTAATGAGCTCAAACACAATTCAGGGCGCAATCCAAGACTGCATAGACAATGCAGACCTGTTCATTGTTTTAGTGGTATTCAGATCAGATCTCGGCGTGGTAGTTTAATTAAAGTGTGACAGGATAACTGCAGTAGAGTGAAGAAGTATAGCAACCTGGAAGAAATCCACTTACCCTCATTGTCTGTTAGTCTCAAATGCTAGCAGAATTAATACAAAAAAGAAAAAGGAAAACTGGGGAGAAATTATCCCTGTAGTAAACTATAGGTGTTAATAAGCAAATCTAAACAGAATAAAAGAAGTCCAATGTAGTCATTCCCTGCTCCCTGCAGGAACTACCCTTGAGGGAGAATTAATTGGACAAAGACTCACAAAGGAGGTGATAGCTCTCAGACTGAAGCTTTTGTTCCAAGGCCTTACTCACTGTGTTGCAATCTCTTTCATACCAGATGCTCACCTTCAACTGTACTATTCTGGCTGAAGTTCCAAGAAATAGACCTACCGGCTTTGGGTCCCCCATCCTATCTCTGTCACTGCTGTGAGCTCTCTCCTACCTTCTACCACAGGACCATTTCAATTCAGCCTGCTGTGCACAAGCTGCTCACTGAGTTTTCCTTCATGTAGGATCTCAGAACTCCCCTTTCTCATGACAAATCTCTTTGTCTGCCTTGGACATTCCTCCTTTCCCATGCTGTAATTGCTTTTTCTGCAGTACCCATATCTTCTAAGTCATAAACCAACTTTTGGTTCAGTTGGTTTTTGAACCTCTCCATTCATCTTCCCTGGGTTTGGATGCCAGCAAAATCTTAGTTCTCCCTTCTGAGTCACTCTTTTGTTTTTGTTCAAGTATTGTCTTTGTTTGCAAGGAAGCTGACTATTATCTGCTAGTAGCAAAGAAGGATGACATCTGAAGACACTTCTAAAGCAAAACCCACATGAATTTGAGGCCAGGTTTTGTGTTCTTAGTAACCCATTACTTTATGTATCAGTGTATTAACTCCCTCATTTAGATATCAAAATCCATAGGCAAAGTAGTTCCTCCCTATATGTTTAATGATTATTCTTCTAAAAGAAAAGTGAGAATATGAACAGAAGCTGTGATTAACATGAAGAATGAAATGCTGAAAATAGGACTGATTCTCTGTTTCAAGAGTGTGATCCTCTAGTCATTTCAAAAGAGGGAGAAGGAATACCACTGATCTCAGAACACTGCAGTAAGACTCTAGAGAAGAACTGTATGCACCTCCTAGCTCTGCTATGGCAAGAATGACCTCAGGTATTGTTATTTAATTTCCATGTGACTTAGCTTTCTATCTGTAAAGGGTCGTTCCTCTCTCTCTGACTTGCAAGGTTGTTCTGAGATGTTTTTATCATATAGTGGTGAGTCAGGTGAAAACCTATGGGAAGTTTCTTTTGTTACAAGAGATGCAGTTACTGGTGAAATGTTGAAAGGAAAAACCCAAAATCATGAAAATTTCAAAAACGACCAAGCACTCGGGAAACAAGGGTGAAATCCTGTGTGGAGTCTGTTCCTTCAAACCTGAGTCTTGTGGTTTAAGCAGTGAGGAGTTTCCACATATTTTTCTTCCTCTGCTTGTGATAAACCTTTAGCACCAGGACATTTGCCTAAGTGTTGGGTGTGGGTGCCTAGTGCCTGTACACAGAATTTTGTGTATCTTGGCTGAATAAAACCATTTCTTATGACAAAAGAGGCGGCACTGGCATTGGGTGGCTCACCAGAGTCGCTTCTGAGACTGCTGACATGAACATACAGGTACACAGGCACTGCTTTGTCTCTGCAGTCCATGGGCTGGCTGCACAGTACAACCGTCCATTAGGAGTGTGTCATCTGAAGGTGAGGTAGAATAGCACAATGTCCAGGGCTTGGCTTTAGTAAAAAACCTGCACAAACTTGGGGAAATAATTTCCTTTTGTTATCCTTTAGTTTCCTCATTGACTAAAAATGAGTCCAGCAATTCTCAACCTTGCATCCACAACACCTTGCCTCCTGTAGTTGAGGGTGGCTATGTTGTTCATTATTCATATATGCATATATTGTACAGTTCACTGTTTCAGTGCTGCCTTTTGCAGAGATCTCCAGAGGCCTCTTGTCCGCTTTTCACTGTTTAAGTGACCAGCACGTACCTGACACTGTAATATTGCAAGCTGGCTCAGAAGCTGCCCCGTTAAAACTGATGTTTGAACGCAGGGATGGTCTAGGAGGCCTCAGAAGAATTTCAGCTGCATGGTGCTCAGAGTGGCTCTGAAGGGTCGCAGGATGGAGGTTCATGCTGGCTTTTGCCTCAGTCCAGCTCTCCACAGCCAGGAAAGCCCCCACAGCCGGAAGGTAGGAGACACTGGCCCATGCTAGATCCCTGCCTGCCTTCTCCAGTGGCTTGGGGAGGGGAGGCCGCTCTGGTCCTGCCTTCACAGCAGCATCTCCCAGTCACAGCTGCTGGATAATGGACAGCAGCCCTGGGTTTTGCTGCGAGAACTTAATCTGGACTGTCGTCCCTCATTACTGCCACTCAGTGCCGTCATGTCCAGCCATGAAGGGTCACGAGATGCCATGAGAGAGGTCGGGCGGGGGTGTGTATAAAAGGGCCTGGCGAGCACCGGGAAGTAGGGGAAGGCTAAAAAGAGAACAGCTCCCCAGACGATGCTCCCAGCGGCTCGGTGGGGATGGGGCTGAAAGCGGCTGGGTTCACACTAAGTTTCGGCGGAGGTCACTCTGCAATATGGTAACTCCCAGCCCGGCTGTCAGCGCCTATAAAGGCAGCTCTCCTCACAGGGCGGGGGTGGGGAAGCGAAGGAGGTTTGTTTAGAA
>NW_009705460.1:0-1368 GCF_000703405.1 Apaloderma vittatum | reverse complement strand
GGAAAGTGTGAAAAAGAGGAGGCGGAAAAGGCGAAAATTACAGAAAAGGGGCCAAAAATGCAAAAAAAAGACGGAAAGTGTGAAAAAGAGGAGGCGGAAAAGGTGAAAATTATAGAAAAGGGGCCAAAAATGCAAAAAAAAGACGGAAAGTGTGAAAAAGAGGAGGCGGAAAAGGTGAAAATTATAGAAAAGGGACCAAAAATGCAAAAAAAAGGACGGAAAGTGTGAAAAAGAGGAGGCAGAAAAGGCAAAAATGACAGAAAGAGGAGGCGGAAAAGGAGAAAATTATAGAAAAGGGGTCAAAAATGCAAAAAAAAGGACGGAAAGTGTGAAAAAGAGGAGGCAGAAAAGGCAAAAATGACAGAAAAGGGGCAAAAAATGCAAAAAAAAAAGCCAAAAAAAGGCCCAAGATTGGCAAATGATGGTCAAAAACCACCAAAAAGTGTCAGAAAAGAGCGGGGAAAGGCCTCTTGGGGCCTACTTGGCAAAAAAAAGGAAAATAAAAGGAAAAAGAAGAGAAAAAAGTGCACAGAAAGGGCCAAAAAGGAAAAATTGCCTCAAAAAGGAAAAATAATGGACAAAAAGTGCTAGAAAAGCAACAGGAAAAGGCCGAAAAGGGCGAAGAAATGGTCAAAAGAGGGCAAAAATGGGCCAAAATAGGCTAAAAAAGGCCAAAAATGGAGAGGAAAAAGTGCAAAAATAGCAAAAAAGGCCATAAAAGGCCAAAAACGTGCCATAAAAGGCCCCCAAAAAGGGCCAAATAAGGGCAAAAACGGCCCAATAAAAGGGGAAAATGGGCCAAAAATGGGCCAAAATAGGCCAAAAATGGGTCAAAAAAGGCTAAAAAATGGCAAAAATGGGCAAAACCGGGCCAAATATTGGCCCGAAAAGGCCTAAAAGGGTCGAAAATGGGCCCCAAACCGGCAAAACTGGGCCAAAAAGAAGGGCAAAAATGAGCAAAAAAGGGCAGAAATGGGCAAAAAAGACCAAAAATGTGCCCAAAAAGGCTAAAAAAAGGGAAAAAATGGGCCAAAAAAGGCTCAAAAAGGGCAAAAATGGGCCCAAAATTGGCCAGTAAATGCCTAAATCCAAAAAAAGGGGAAAATGGGCCAAAAAAGGCCAAAAATTGGCCCCAAAAGGGCAAAACTGGGCCAAAAAGGGCAAGAATGGGCCCAAAAAGGCTAAAAAAGGGCAAAAATGACAAAAAAAGGGCAGAAATGGGCAAAAAAGGTAAAAAAATGTGCTAAAATTTGGCCAGAAAAAGCTTAAAAAGGCCGAAAATAGGCCAAAAAGAGGGGAAAATGGGCCAAAAAAGGCCCAAAATGGGCCCCAAAAGGCCCCAAAAAACGACCGCGAGCATCCCCGCCT
>NW_009705459.1:0-774 GCF_000703405.1 Apaloderma vittatum | reverse complement strand
GAATTAACTCACCATTCCATAACAAGTGTCAAGATGTATTAAAGCAAATTACTTCCAAGTGAAGATATATCACCCTACAAAGATAACTGATAGTATTGACTTTTTAGTCTGTTGGAGAGTTTAGAGGATCAAAATCTCCTTTTAAGAAAGTCATTTAGTGATTCAGTCTTTCTTCTGCAAATGAGATAGTAAAATTGACAGGATATTTGAGAAACTCATCTATTTTCTCATGAAAAAGTTATCTACTCTTTTAGTTTCTCTCCAGAGAAACTTTAGCCTTTACTACTAAGTAGTGATGCTTCTTTCTGGGATCACAATCATGACAAACTCCTCGAGTAACACTAATTGAAATATCAGTGGCCACGATCAATGATCACTTCAGAGGAGACAACACCACAAAGCCACAGCTATTGCTGTCAACCTTAAAAAAAACCAAATACCTCAAAAAAAAATTCAACAAAACAACCACCAAGAAAAGGCAAGCATGGCCTTCATTGCACAAGTGTTCTTGCAGTCATTAAGAATGAAATAATTTGGAAAGTGACTAGGCATTAACTAAGCTGCTGGATACCTACCATCTAGTACCAATTACAGTGACCAGAGATGGTCAAAAATCACTACAAATATAGCAGTGATTCCAAAATAAGAGTAAGATGTAAACAACTGTGCAAAATTCATTGTACTTTGCCAGACGTTTCAATAAAATTTCAGAGTGGCGTCAAAATGCTGAAGATAATTTTTTAAAAAAGCAATTTGCCTTGCAATCACTGTGAC
>NW_009705458.1:36501-67754 GCF_000703405.1 Apaloderma vittatum | reverse complement strand
CCTAGGCCATTCTATGATTCTGTGATTTAAAATCACTAGGTCCTAGCATGAGCCGAGAGGGTAATCATACTTGGTAGTTTATCATTTATTGAAACCTACCATTTAGTGGAAAAAACATGAAAAACACTTAGATTTATTTGCTGTGACAGCAAATAGTTTTCTGCAACACGTACTTTGTACTACACTATATATATGTATAAAACCAAATGTCTTTCTGGATGTGTGTGTATACATATATATATGTGTGTGCTATACACATGGCCACCTATATAGTTATCAGATGGCAGAAGACAGAAGTGTATTAAAGAAAAACAAAATTATGTGTGCATGTATATGCAATACTCAGAGATATTATTGATCTATGTCATAAATGCATGCTTTGTATTTTGAGCTGAATAAAAGAATTAGGGACACTAATTCTAACACTTCCTGACTCTGTACCGCTGTACTGATAGATCCTTTGCCATGTTGTTGACTGTGCTTATCTACATGATCTTAAATATCTTGTGACCAAGAGGTTGAAAATCAAGTAGAATTAAAATATATTTCTGTCCTTCTGTTGAAGATAGTTTGAATTTATTTATATGTATGCCACAGTATGAAGAAAAACTAAAAGACTAAATTCTTCTCTGCTATGACATCAAAGCAAAACCTTTCCAGACCCTTTCTGTAATGCCATAACCCAATGATCTGTCTTCCTTGCTCTCCCAAGAGTTGCCTACTGTCCTTGTATTTTGAAGAAAAGATGATCAACATCTATGATAACTCTGTGGGCTTTCTGGAACAACAAACTGAGCGTAAGACTAGAAACTTGGATTTGCTTAAGTTGCTTGCATATACAAAGTTATTCAGGAATGTGTGTCTCCACAGCTCTTTAGGGCTCAGTTTTCAGTTTTTCAAATCTGAAGGATTTTACGTGTCTGAGTCAGATTCTGAGAGTACCCTGTAAAACGTTTCACTAAGAAGATGTCAGTACTTCTTCATCTCCTTTGTACTCAAGTTCTGGAAAAACATCTTGAGAAAGCACTCATCTTGAGATAATTTTTTCTTTTTGAACCCTGACATGTGTGTTACCTCATTCCAGTGTAAGTTTTCCCTGAGATACTTGTCCTATTATTTGACGTTGTTACCTTGTGGATATCTTACAGAAGTGGAACACAGCAATAACCTCCTGTAGTTTTAGTGTCTATTGTATTTTCTTTTTTTTTTTTAAAGAAAGGCTTTTCTGCTACAATTTAGAGAAATTGTAAGGCTTTTAGAAGCAAAGGAAGCATCGCATTTGCAGACACAGAACTATGGTTTCATTCTTGTTCATTTCAAATGGGTTAAAAAATATTGTTCAAATTGGGCACCATGCCAAGATTGCCATTAACTTTTCCCATAAAATATGATTAAGGACCTTAACAAGCATTTAGTAATTAAGTGAAGTGCTTTGGAAATTTATATGCTGTCCACAGTTTGTCGTGTTCTGTAAAATACTGAAGACAGTTTTTATGAAAAGCAATAAAAGCAAAGCACTTGAGAAACATCTGGGAGCGTTATCTGATTGAGAGGGGGAAGTTTCATTTGTAACAGGATTTTTTTATATTTAAAATCAAAGTTGTGCATAGTTGATTTTTGTTTGTTCTTTAGGTTAATGATTAATTGACTGAATTGATGGAGTAATCCCTGTAATTGTATATTCCATTCTGTTGTCCATGTTGCTTCATTTTCTACCTTGAGTTGATATTTTCTGTGTACTCCATTAATGTGTGTACTGTTCTATATTGGGTTTATGGTTTCATTTAATGCAGCTGAGGTTGCTGAAATAACAGTCCAAAGAGGATGGGAGTGCTGAACAGACTCTGAATGAAGCAAATTTTCCTTTGTCATGGCAGGAAAAAACAGTATAGGCTTTCAGTCTGATACTCTTTTTTTTAGCTTTGCTAACAAAGAAGAAGGTTGGTCTGTTGCTGCTGAGGTAGCTTTTATGCACTGTGGACACTCAAAGTGATTTATGAGTCATTTTCTCTGCAAACCTGTTTTCCTTCCCATAGTCTCCAGCTTTGACACAGAGTACATTCTGGATCATGCAACAGGCTTAATGGAATAATAGACCTAGATTAGTTTTGCAGTGCTTTCTGAGGGGATTAATTCAAACCTTAAATTTGGGAGAAGATGCTTTTCCAAACTGCAGAGCTGTGGAAGGCAAAATCTACTACAACTAAAGGTGGCTCGATTTTTTTAATTGACTCACATATTCCAAAATATTAAAGAATAAAAGGCTATCTAAATTTTCATACTGCACCCCTGCCCTGCAAGTGTGTAACAATGTGATTAAGATCTCTTGCAAGATAAAATCATTAAAAAGGGAGGAGAGTGGTTTTTGTCCATGTATGTTATATGAATCAATGTTTTTGTAACTGGAGGATCCAGGTGATCCTGTCATTTGAGAGGAAGAATGTGTGGATGCATTCTTCTCAGTGTTTATTTTCATGTTTTATTGCAACTGAAATTTCGTTACCTTCCAGCCTGGGTCATGGCTCAGCTCTGACCTTTAGTCAGGTCTGCTCCTTGTGCACAAGCAATGGAGCTGGATTGTAGTGATGCCTTACGGTTTCCGCTGGAGAATCTTCCCCTTCCACCATATTCCATAGTTCAGTGGGGTTTTTCCTGTTTGTTTTAACCTCATCCAGAATTGGACAGTAGTAGCTGTTGCCTGTTTCTCACTGAATGCTTCATCCAGGCAGGGAAGCCTACAAATGTCCCAGGCTTTAGGAGCTTTTCAACCAGTTGAATGGGTTTTGTGACGAGAATCGCAGAAGGGTTTGGGTTTGAAGAGTTCTTTGAATTTTTTTTTTCTCAAGTGATGCTGCAGAGGCAGAGAAACTATGATCTTATCACAGAGATATGTAAGATATTTTCTCTGCCTATAAGGTGTTTAATGATAGGTCATCTGTGGTAAACAATTAATTTGCTTACAAGGTAGAAAGAAAAAAAAAATTTCCTTTAGGGTTCCTGAGTTGAAGGAGACAGGAGAAAAGCTCTGTTTCCTGTGCGTTCTTTGCTCAAGCTTTTCTTTTATGATGTTGAGTAAGAGGAATTTTCCTCTTTTAGGAGAGAAGGATAGCAGGCAAGCCCTCTGTACAAAATGGCAGCGTCAGAAATCAGCCAACCTTTTTCTCTTTTAAGAGTGCATGTTGCATTTATCTCTTTTTAGATAATTTTCTGTCTTCATTGGTAAGTGAAAGGTTGTAGAAGGAACTGGGAGAGTGTGATTTGATGAGCTTTAGTACACAATAGATTCATGTGATAGACTAAGAATTCTTTATCACATTTCTGTTCTGCAAGTAAATGACAGTTTTCTTTGGCTTTTCCTTTCATAGAATCATAGAATGATTTGGGGGGAAGGGGCCTTAAAGATCATCTAGTTCCAGTCCCCCTGCCATGGGCTAATTCATGCACTAATTTGTTTTCAAAGAAGCAGCCAAAAACTGTAAAGAAATGCAGTTTGTTTTTAATTTGCATGTGCATGCATGAGTGCACATATTGCAAATGCCATTTTGCTTGTATGATGCATATTTGCCCCTTGTAGCGTTTTTGCTGTTTTGTTTCTTTTTATCTTGTCATCTTGTGTATGTTTCCTCTGCCACCACCATGTTTCATGTTTGGGATTCTGGTTTTATATTCAGTTATATACAGCTAATATTACAAAAAGGAAAGAAAAAATGTGGTGCTTGAGGCTCAGGCACTGTTTATGTGCCAAGTTTCCCAAAGTCACTATTAAAATTTAGACAGTTGTTGCAAACCTTTTCACAGATAGCTTTGGTAAAAATCACTTTCAGATCCAATTTTTCTACTAACTAGACATTTAAATTTTGCACTGTACCGTCAAAGAGCAGAGGGACAATTTTTGTCTCCAGAAGAAAAAATGTTCCTTAATACTTTAAAAGAACAAATGATAGTACCTATTTACACATGTATCATTCTTTTATTATTCTTTGATCCTTCCTTAGCATGAAATTTAAAAAAAATATTAAAAATTACAACCTTAGGATGGTGTCTAAGAATAGTAACTTTATATACATTTTGTTCAGGAGTTTAAACAATTAACAGTTTTTTCTTTATTCTATATGTTCTTTCAGGGCATTCTACCTGGACAAGTCAAACTTGCCTCCAAATTCGACTTCTAAAGCAGCTTATATAGATAAGGTAAATAAAAATGTTAAGTGTCTAATTAAACTTTGCATGTTGCACACTGTGTTATTGTAATGCTTTCCTGAGGCTTTCTTAATTCAATTGAAAGTTTGAATTATTTAAATTGGAGGAGGGAGGGAGGCTGGAAAGGTGGAGTGCTCTTGCAGCTTTTTGTCCCACGTGTGTTTTAGGAGTATTTGGTACTGTGTGCTTCTGTATCGAAAGGTGTGGCTGAAGGACATCAGTGTATTTGAGAAGGGGAACCACAGCTTTCCTTCTTCACTGTGCTTTCAGAACAACGCAATTGCTTCAGAAGCATGGTGGGGAGCGGAAGCGTGAAGTGCGGGGAGAGTAGAGCAGGCAGAGATTCTTTCTTCTGAAAATGAGGAACAGTGTCCCAAATTAACTGCTCATTAAGGATCCTGCTCAGAAGGCTTTTTTCTGACCCTCCTCGTTTAGGCTTTCTTCAAATGCCTTCATCTGTCTTTAAACCTCTGTAACTGGGAGATTTCTGGGGCTGGGAAAATTCATTTAATGCTCTCTCTTATTGTTGGAGAGTTAATGCCCGTATTGCTGTTCAGTAGGGGGAAAAAAGTTCCTAGGGTTTTGCCTAGACTAGCTTCAAAAGTAATTGAGTTACTGTGGCTTGAGAAATACAGTGATCATCAGTTCAGCTACATGACAGACAGAAATTTGATGTCGGTATCATCCAGCAGGAGTGCTAACAGATTGATAGTTCCTGTTTCTTGGATCCATGCTGGACTGCATGGGAAGGGAGGAGGACATGTGCCTGTGCCTGTCCGTGCCTTTCCTTCCATGGTGAGTCAGCAGCTTAGCTTTGAAGCAGTCACAGGTGCAGCAGGAGACATTTAGCTATATATGGAGTGGTTGCTACCCCTAAACCTGTCTATTTCACCAAAAAATTCAAGGACAAGAATGCTCCTCTTGGGGCTGGTCCAGAGGAGGGCCCACAGAAAGATCCAGAGGTCCAGAGGGCCACAAAAATGATCATAAAGGTGAAGCACCTCTCCTGTGAAGACAGACTGAGAGAGTTGGAGTTATTCAGCCTGGAGAAGAGAAGGCTCCAGGGAGAGGTTATAGAGGCCTTCCAGTACCTGAAGGGGCTACAAGAAAGCTGAGGAGGTGCTGTTTACAAGGGTGTGTATTGATAGGACTAGGGTCAATGGTTTTAAACCAGAGCAGGCTAGGTTTAGATTAGGCATTAACAAGAAATTCTTCACTGTGAGGGTGGTGAAACACTGGAACAGGTTGCCCAGAGAGGTGTGGGCAGCCCCATCCCTGGAGACATTCAAGGTCAGGCTTGATGGGCCTCTGAGCAACCTGATCTAGTTCAAGGTGTCCCTGCTCCCTGCAGGAGAGTAGGACTAAATGGCCTTTAAATGTCCTTTCCAACCCAATGCATTCTATGTTTCTATGAAGATAAAAGCGTCTCACAATCCAGATCTGAGCAAGGGATGCTAGATTAAGCTAATGCGTTTATTTTGCAACTGAAGCAAGCTAAGAATGACTACATGATCTGTGTGCGACTGTGCATTTTGCTCTCTTCTCCATAGCTCTGCATTAGTAAATGGCACCAGCTAAAATCAATTTATATGGATGCAAGTTAAACCAATAAGACCAAGTAAAATGTTCCCAGGATGAAATATTCTGAGTTTTATAATTGATTTATTTAAACTCCATGCTTTCCAATGAAGTAACCTTCATGTTAAAAGCAAATGAGGCTGCCATTTCCATAATTAGTTAAAGCTGTCTTTAAGGAATGAATCCATTTTTCGAAAGATTAATACTTTGAGTAGCAGGGAGTGTTGGTACCTTTTAAGTGTTTCTGGAATAAAGAGGAAAGGGAATTTGTAATTAAGGAGTCTGCAAAATTGTCTTGTGAACATCTGCTTTACACAAAGCACCGCAAGATGGTGTTTCTTTCATTGCTAGACCACTCTTGAAATTTTCTCTTGAAACTGCCATTTTTACTAGGTGGATCATTTATCTTCCATACAGTAATGCTGAGGTTATTTTTAAGTCCCACTACAAAGTTAACTGTTCCTGTTTTGTATTATGTTTTTGTCACTTCTGTTTGTTTTTGTTTTTCTTTGTTGTTAGACAGCATTAGGAACTAGACATTTGCATAAATAAAGGGCAATGTTGTCTTAATTATAAGCTGATTTTCTCAGTGAGTTGACCAGTCTTGGCATCCCTCCTGTATCTGTGTACTGTTGTAGGTAGCCTCACCACGGCTTCCCTTCTTTGCCAGTACCATTAATAGAATTGGCACGGATGAATCTATTCAGTCTACCAAAAAGTGAAAACCACTTCTGTAGGCAGGACTGGGAAAGAAACAGTCAGTGATGGTAAGAATGGAAAAGTTTGAAAAAGTTATCATAGGTCATATAACAGAAGACTGTGTGCTCCGTATTTATGCTGTGGAATTTGGTTGTGGATTTGGCTTTCTCAACCAGCCTTACCGTTCCATCCGCATCTGTGTTGACTTGCATTTCGTGTGCCCTCAGTAGCAAATATTTAAATCTCTCTCTCTTAATCTCTTGCAGCTGATGAGGCCTCTCAATTGCTTGGATGAACTTTACCGACTGATAGGGTCCTTCATCCGATCCAAGCGCACTGCTGCCTGTGCATACACGGCATGCAGTGCCTCTGGAGTTGGGTTGCTTTCAGTGTCTTCCGAACTCTGTAGCAGACTTGGAGCTTGTCACATCATTATGTGCAACAGTGGAGTTCACCGGTATGACAATTACTTTTCCTCCCTCTGTTTCAGTCGTTCAGTCATTGCGGGTTGGAGACTGCTGCCTTTTATTTAAGAAGAGGTCTTACACTAAACATTGAACATCTTGGAATAAATATCTAACACACTTGACAGGTTTGTGGTGAAATTCTAGAATTGTATTTGGAGTGATTGACAGAAATGAGCAGTGCAATTCTGTTTTGTTCCTCATTCAAGTCAGAAAAAAAGGCAGAAATCTTAATTGCTAAGGCAGAAAAAGGAAGATTTCCTAGGTGAATAATACATACTATATTAAACTCTTAAATTTCAGCATTTCTTGCCGGTATTATATTTGCTTTGTGAGCCATAAGGAATAAAAGTAGAACTTGTTTTGAGGACAAAAAAAGAAAACAGGAGAGATGCATTTTTGCCAGTGTGCCTTATGATAACTAGAATTTCAGCATGTAAAACAATTGGTGTCATGAATACAGTATCAGAAAATGAACTGAGCTGTCATCAATGCTAAGAGATTTTAAAAGACAAATATATATATATGAAAATAGTATCATTATAGAGCTGTCTTGCTATTTTTCAAAGGAATAATTGTATTTGGTATTAATGGTATTTATCAAAGGCAGCAATGTTTGTATTCCAGCTGAGCATATTAGAGACTTTTTTTGTACATTATACCAAAAAACCAAACACTACCATTGGAGAGGGGGAAAAACCCCAACAAACACAGAACCAAACATAACCAAAAACCTGATGCTAAATATCTGTTCTTTTTATAAGAATTCCAAACAGGTAGCAGCATGTTAAAATATGCTTCTTAGTTTCTGATCTATCCAAATCCTTACTTTAGAAGTATATATTTGAAATGTGTGTTTACTATAGGCTAGCTTACCAGTACATTGTCTTAGAATGAGTTTTACTTCCTTCCTTTAAAATGAGAAAAAAACCACCAACAAAACAAGCAACAGCTGCGCTGCAGGTGATCAGGCATGAAAACCACCCAACTATACACCTAAAACAATTAAGTTGTGTAAAAAAAATTTGCCATTTCTTTTAAGAGTTTGTGACAGACTATTTCATAGAATCTGTCACAGAGATGAGTGTATATAGCATACTGTATGCTGTATTTGATTTAAGCAATAACAGATAAAGGCTGTACTATTTAATGCTAGCCACTCTATCAGATGGAAGTGGAAATACTACATAGCATGGACTCACATGTTCTCATTTTGAAAGATTATGAAGCTATAAAGCTTTTCTCTGGCTCTTTATCCTGGTTTCATTTTCATGTCTTATGTGATCAGAAAAGACTTTGGGCTTAATTCTGCAATTTTTTTTTATAGAGCTGAGAAAGACTACCTCTGGGTTTCATTATGACTTCATGGATTAAGTTCTGAATTTGTCAGAAAATTTGTGCTAAAAATTTTTATAGTTTCAAGAATAAAGTCAGAGCAACTTTAATAGCTCCCATAAACTATTACCCTACAGTGTGTGGCTCACAAATTATTCAGAATAATTTGGTGACTGAGTAAGAGGTGGTAAGCTTAATTCTGACCTTGAGCTGTTCTTAGATGAAAATAAATTGTTCATCAAATTTCTGCTCAAAACTAGGTCTAATTCAAAGGTATAAACTATTTATGTATATTTAAAACCCACAGAATGTTAGAAAACGAACACCCTGGATTTCAAGACAAAATGATGATCAACAAGAATGGGATTTAAATGTATTGTATGTGGCTTTCCATCTAGATGTTAAAGGATCCATCTAGATGTTAAAAGATCACATATTTACGTAAAAGTGCAAACCACTTTTCTCTAAAGCATGATTAGTTCTTCTTTACAGTGAGTCCATTTGAGCTTTTTCACAATATAGTTACTTGTGTATTAATACTGCCTTTGTGGCTACCATCTGTTCGAAGAGAGAAACATCAACTCTTGACATTATCAGAGACATTTTCAGATAGGCCCTCCTGGAAAATGAAGTGCATTACTTGGGATTTTATAGGTAATGAAGGAGATTTTGCACTGAATTTCCAAAAATTCAGAAGAAAATTGATGTAGTTAGAGACTAGTAGGAATTCTTGTGCTATTATTTTTTTGAAGTGGTAAAAGTTGGGGAAGCTTTTTTTACCAACAGTTTCCTGAAGTTACTGTTGTGCACATGAACTGAGTGGATGAAGTTTTTCCTTAGAATCTGAAGTCATATAAAGTCACTTTGTGTGCTTTCTCTTTCTTTCACATCTCTAGAGTCCAGCGCTAAGTAGTCTCTGCTTTTTGGCATTCTGAAATTGCCTTGGCCCAGATAGAAAGCTTGTTTTGTCTCCAGCCAGGAGGCTTTTCTGGGTGAATTTTGTTCTTGGCATTTCTGCTGCTGAATGCTGCTGTGTTTTTGTGAACCTACTCCCCTTGCTGCTCTGCAGAGTGAAACTATCTTGCAGCACCAGGAAATACTGTGAGGAGGACAGAAGAGGGAAGATGCTGGATGTGATCAGGTCCCATAGACATAGATGATTTTGCTTATTACCTGCAGTCTTGAAGGTTTAATTTTTCTGTTTGTTGGAATATTATTTAATCAGGACAGATAATCTTGCAAAATAGTGCCCTTTAAGTTGTAAGTTACTTCTTAGGAGTTCAAGCTACTACTGGATTTCAGTAAGACAGGATATTTATCTCTGGTTGTATTCAGCAGCGTATCTGGCCTTCTGTGTTCTTGGAAAATAAATGCTGTGAGGAGCTTGATTGTGATCACTTGTAGAAATCCACATTTTGGAGGCTCTTACCAAGGCCTCATGACTCCTCTTTAACACTATACTACAGATATTAAATGAGCTGAAAAGCTGGTATTGACTACAGATGCTACTAGGCAAGCAGATGGGCGAAAACATGTGAATTATCCTTGCAGGTTAAGCTTTGAAAATATATTCTTCGCTTATCAGTCTTGCCAGCTTAAAAATGAAAAATAATCAACTCAGAGCAAGGTTCCTGTATGCTTTCTTTTAAACCTCCCTCATTTTAGCCTAATTTCTGTGATTGGTTTCTAAAGAGAGAGAATGTCTGACAGTCTGTGGAAAGTGTAGGGTGCTCAGGAGGTCAGCATCTTCCTTTTGTTCATGGGGAGTGGAAACTGAACAAACCATTAATCTGTCAGAATTTAGATATACTTAATAGACTTCAAACAATATACATATAAGCCTTCCCTCATGCAATTTATCTGTCTCTTACTGAACTGACTGGAGAGTCTTTTCTGTGTTTTCTCAACTTAGATGTCATGGATTGACAGGGAACAAGGGGGGAAGGGGATTCTGCCCCCCCTTCCTTCTAACCAGAAATGAATCCCAGATAGCCTGGGAGGGAGATGCTGGCAGTCCAATGCAGAAGAGGCCAAGAACTATGAAACAGCATCTTTGTCTGCTTTGACAGTGATTGCTGATCTCTGGATCAGCAGTGTCTTGGTTTCTGCCTTCTCTGTGATCCGTATTAAATTGCTTTTTACACTGCACTAGGCTAAAACAGCTTGACAGAGTTCATATTTTCATCCCTATATCCAAGATAATGCTGCGGATTTTGAATTGCTGGTGATTGCTTTGCTTTGATTTTTATTATGACAGTATGTTTACCAATTTACGTTAGAGCCTGAAATCCTATATCTATTTCAGAGAGCAGTTCTTTTCAAATATATTTTGATCACCAGAACAGCAAGGATGGGCAAAAATAAGTCCCTTTAACCTTCACTGTCCTAAGTGACATGTGAATACTGCAAACTCCCCTTGGATTATCATAAGCAGACATGTCTTGTTGATCAACATCAGGAACAAAGCTCTAAATTAGTCCAAGAAATCAATACTTTGCATTTTCTATTTTCCCTCTTTTATTATCCATAATTATATTTCTGCCTGCCAGTCGTCTGCCATCCTGTAAACAACCCCACTTTCATTACTTATATCCGTTCTGTTTGAAGTTGCAATCACTCTGTACAAATGTATGTGATGAAAGGCACTTTTCAATTTTATTGAATCATAATGCTGTCTCCTACTTGGCGGAGAAGAGCGAGAATGCACTGCACAGACATGTCCTAGCCTCTTTCAATGCCAAAATGAAATTAGGTGCAGCAGCTGCCGAAGTCTGTTCAGGGACCATAGGCCTTACAGGCTCAAAGGAATCATTTAAAGCATCCAAATGAAACAAATCTCAAGTTTATTTAAAATTTTGCATTTCCTAGAGGATCGAGAGAAAAGGAGTTTCTTATAATCTTGATGAACCCTGGAAAAAATCACCATCTTATTTTCTTTCTGAATTTTAATCTCCCCTCCAGAAAGTCTCTGCTTAGCGTTACCATCCTTCAAGCAGTGGGGTTCTGGCTGGCGGACGCTGGGATGAATGATGAAGGAGGTTTTGCCAAGGGTTGATTATGCTGTCTCCTGTAGCTGGCACAGCTCCTGCGGTCCAGCTAAACCCTCTCCATCTTCCACATAGCTAAGCAGAACAACGCCGTAAGCTGTCCATCACGGCCAGCTGCCTTTCTGTGAATCAAATGAGATGAGGTGAAAAAATAGGCACTCTATATTTTAGGCATTCTATCACAACAATTCTGCCTTTTGGATTATTGTAGATTTTTTTTTCCACAGGAATTTAGTTCTCAGCTCAATGTCTATGTGCTACCAAAAAAGACCAACACCAAACAAACCAACTCCTTGAACTTTTGCAGTGGTATTTGGGCTGGCTATCGGCTCCACAGTAAGAAGGCTTTTTGGGATCGATGCAATTCCTTTCAGGAAGCAGGTCAGCGCAGGCTGAAAACCTAATCCTTACTTGTCCCCTGCCTTCTGGTCTAAACTGTGCTTTTAGTCCTGCTACCTTCCCATTTAGACAAGATTCCTTTCTGATTTTTAAATGGCGATTTTCTTATGTCTGTCTAAAATTAGTGTATTTTTGTGATACCTTACCTACTGAGGCATAAAATAGTAAAATAATTTAGGGTATTAGAGTACTTCGTTCTGTGCCGGTTACTATTTGAAAACAGTTATGGAATTGCTAAATATATGAGAATTTGTCGTAAGGCAAAATAAACAAGACAGCATAAATAGGTTGTTTCTACAGTGATGATTATTTTATTTTGATCTATATTTGCTTTTCATAGGCAACCTGGTAATTTTTTGCTTTGTTATCTCCAATATATGTGTGAAGGACTATAGTCTTGGAATTCTCTTGCTTGTTTTAAATTCTGAGGCACTATTTCCTTTAAAATTCAATCTAAAAATGCAGAGAAGTACATAAATATACTGAGACAGGCTGGATCTAAGTCGTTACTAATTTAGATTTCAAGTTGGGTTTTTTCTTTCTGTTTGGGTTCCTTGTAGCATTATGGACATTTAGTAGCCAGTTTGACACACAACTTGATCACTGTACTCGAATCATCCTCTCACGCTTCAGTTCTTGCCGTATTGCCTTATCTGCAGTCCAGCTCTTTGGGAGAAGCTGCTTCTTCCTTGCAAAAACTGCTACTTTACAACAAAAAAACAGTAGATGGTCTCAAACAATCTAAACTTGAAAGCAATCTAAAAATCAAAAACTTACCCGTATCATCTTTATTTTTTAAGATGGGAGAGCGTTAAGTGAATAACCTGAACTGTGACAAGACAGGAAGTAAATTGCAGTTTTCCAGCAGATTTACTGCCTTGCTTTCAGGGCAAGAAGCCTTTAATGTGAAAGACTTTCTGCACAGAACAAAAGATAATGGCCAAAGCTGGGTTTTTTTAGTTGAATTTAGATTTCTTTTGTTTGTTTGTTTTTGCAAGTGTGACTGGGAATGAGCAAATAAAAGGCATAGGATGCTTTGAATGTTTTGGAAATATTGTTCTTTTGTCCAGCAAAGAATAAGGGTTTAGGAGTGTTGATTGATGAGAAGCTCAACATGAGCCGGCAGTGCGCTCATGCAGCCCAGAAGGCCAGGCGCATCCTGGGATGTATCAAGAGAAGCGTAACCAGCAGGTCAAGAGAGGTGATTCTCCCCCTATATTCTGCTCTTGTGAGACCCCACCTCGAATACTGCGTCCAGTTTTGGTGCCTCCACCATAAGAGGGACATGGATCTCTTGGAGTGTGTTCAGAGGAGGGCCACAAGGATGATCCAGGGGCTGGAGCACCTCTGCTACGAGGACAGGCTGCGGGAGCTGAGGCTGTTCACTCTGGAAAAGAGAAGACTTTGGGGGGACCTAATAGCTGCCTTCCAATACCTGAAGGGAACCTACAGGAAGGCTGGGGAGGGACTTTTTACAAGAGTGTCCACTGATAGGACAAGGGGAAATGGGTTTAAGTTGAAGGAGAATAGATTTAGATTGGACATTAGGAAGAAATTCTTCAGTACGAGGGCGGCAAGACTTTGGAATAAATTGCCCAGGGATGTTGTGGCTGCCCCCTCCCTGGAGGTGTTCAAGGCCAAGTTGGATGGAGCCTTGAGTAACCCTGCCCATGACAGGGAGGTTGGACTAGATGATCTCTAAGGTCCCTTCCAGCCTAGGCCATTCTATGATTTAATGGAGGAAGTGGCTCCTTGCAACATTTCCACCTGATTGAAGGTGGCAAAACCTTACAGGGAGAATGTTTGTGAAGAGATGCTCTGTGTAGGTTTTAACACTGAAAAAAGATGTATGGTGAAAATATGTGCTTTCCCTTCCCCATCCTATCCCTTATTCTTTGAAAAGCTTTCTGTTTTAAAAAAGGTAGAATAGTCACATTTCAAGAATAGTCACATTCTATTTCTGAAAGTAGATTGGCTGTTAGTAATATTCGAGATAAACTACAGAAAAGAAAACCATCATTACCTACTGCATGTTTCATTCTTCGGGATTAAAAATTACTAATATTGAATCTGATAAAACCAATTAAAACTGTATTTGTAAAATACAAAAGAAGTTGTTAACCAAGACTAAGACTGAGATACAGCTAATATATACTGAACTCCCAAGACTGATTCTCTGGCTTGATAAGTTCATGCCGTCTACTTCAGCAAGTCAGAAATGTCCTGGCATCTTGTAAATGAAAATACCTGGTGGAGTTGGATTTGATTATCATGTTGTGGGATGGTAGATGTATGGCTGATAAGGGAGACTGGATACATTTATTCTGAGACATCCACAACTACACAATAACAGTCATGGCTCTTGTGAAGGAAACCTGTGCATGCTGATGCTTAATGGATAAAAGGCAGAAGTCCCCTTGGCCGTGGGCTGTCCATTTCTGTATGGTGGCGTAATATCTTCCACAGATGGTTTTTGAAGTGTTGTCTGTGATTACTGAACCATCATAATGGAATAAATATATTTCACGTGTAGAGTAATGGCTTTCCATATGTTGGCAAAAATAACACTAGTTTTGGATTAATCTTCAGTGGATGGGTTCAGTCCAAGACTGATTTTAAAGTAGTGGTCTTTGCACACTGGCAACATTTCAGCGTCACAAGGGTTCATAACTCTTGAACTCCAGTAGAGTTTTATTGTAGTTGTGAAATACAATATTGTAGTTTATTGTACAAATTTCTTGCTTATTTTCTCTCTAATACCTATTGGCTGGCCCTACGTCCCTCTTCCTGTGAGATGAAATTCAGTTCAGCCAAGTTTCAGTATGTGACCACAGAGAATGGAAGCTTCTTGTACTTAAATGGAGACATTCGCACAATGAGAACAGCTTAGAAATTGTGGAAGAGTCTTGAGTTACGCCAATTTATAATTCTTCATGCTTCTAGACGTGAACAACGTTTTCCTTCCCTTAGAGGTTTCTCATGACCTGTTTTCTTGGGTTACTCATCAGAATCAATACATATTACCTAGCCATCAGTAGTAATTATAGAGAAATACCCCAAAAATGTTTTCTGCAAAGTGACTTACTTTAGTACTAAGATTTTAATTGCTGCATACACTGACATAAATGATATCTGCTCTATAAGCATTAGTTTAAATGACAGCAGAAACAACTGTAATTGGTTTTAAAGATGGTTAAATTGTAGGTATGATGAGCTTATGATGTATGGAAAGAAAAGTAATTAAAATAATAACACTGGCATTAAATTACATGTTGAATAGAAGCTTAGATTTTAATTAGACTAAGCACACGTGCATCGTTTTCATATTTTTTTCCTATTCACATAGCCAGAACATAATTCATTTTGACATTTCTAACTGTGGTAACTACTGAACCAATTTGTTTCACCTCATCTTTTCTATTCAGGGCATTTTTCTGTAGTAGTGTTTTGATGCATCTCTGGATGTAGGATGGCTGAAATCCTAATTGAAACCTGAGAATGAATTGAATGATTTAGATTCCTTTAACTCTGGTAGCATAGGTAGAAGGTTTGCTGAGTGGCAGCTCTGTATGTAGTGTACATGAACTCAAATTATTTTTCCTTTCAGGTGACATTTAACAAGCTGTCACGAAATAATCCATTTCTTAGAAAATTTCAATCTGTTTTCCTCTTTTACAACTCCATTTTTTCAGTGTTGATGTATGTCTACCCAGCCAATTTGCAGCCCTTTAAAAAAATCACATCCAATCAGAAACAAAAGGACTGTTGGTCTTAGAAAATGATTTAACCTCTTTTGTTCAGGATGGTCTGATCCAGAAGATGTTTGAAAGTTGGTATTTAATCTTCACATCAATACTGCCATGACTGATGGGAGACTGGGGGTAGCAAACAGGGACTGGGAGCAGCTGCAGCCCCTTCTGTTTCTTGGAAACCAAGTAGGTGAAATGAGGAATTCTCAGCCCAGTTGTGCTGGGAAAGCCAAATGTCTGCGCTGCCTTGCTGCTGTAATCTGTCAAGGCAGGGAATTTGTGATTCTAACTGACATAAATTCTGAGATGATGAATTTAGGTCTTTTGTTTTTCTGGCATAAAAGAAAGGATGAGAAGAAAAGAGGAGGGAGTGAGAACAGATTTTTTATTTGTTTACATCGTTAGATATATGGATTTGGGATTTATGCTTCCCCAAAGCAGAATGTTATGAGAGTATTGAAGGAGTTTTTCCCCTAATGTTTTCCTTGTTTGGTCTGTCTGAATTGATTGCATCCAAATGACCAGATACTTGCAGTGGTCAGAACTGCTTTCCAAGTTGCTTTGTAAACATAAATACCATCTGTTTATCAGCTCTCAAAATGGAAGAGAAGGGTAGGTTATTACATATTACACATTCTTGCTGACAATCCTTTATACTGAACCTTGCTCAGACCACCAGAACAGTCTTTCTCTATGAGGAATTCCCAGCTTTTGTATTGTCCCATGACATTGTACAAGTTATATGGGTTTAAGTTTGCATTTGCTTGATCTCTCCGTGTTTGGCAGCCCTGTTGCTGAAGTACTTCCAGTTACGAATTGTCCATGTTACCATCTGATGTTTAGTGTGTGCATTTGTTTCTTTCACAGCTGGTTTCCAGGACATTTTGGTTTGTGATAATAGATACGAAATAATTAAAAAACCTATATCTGAAGAGCTGGGAGAAAGCACCAGCATTTAAATACATGTTTACTTGTGAGTTGGTTCAGCATAGCACCAAGGAAGGTTTACATGATGCCATCTTACTGATTTCATATTTAGCTAAAATGCAGCTACTTGGATGGTGTTGTTTTTTGTATTTGGAAAGTAGTAACCTTATTTCATAATCACATGACAAAAGCCATGACTAGTGATTTTTGTTTAGTTCTGCCATTCATCAGACTTGTTACATGCCTTAAGAGAAACGCAGTCATGCCACTGTTGCTATTTTAACATTTTTAAAAATACATTAACAACTAAGAATGTTTTTAAAAAGAAACAGTGGATTTATCTAGTCAGCATTACTACAGGACTTCAAATGTAATATGTTGTATTAAAGAGATGTGATAATAGCATCATCACTGCTGTCATCTTGAGTTCCTTCACTACTAATTTCCTAGGGTACTTCAAAAATACAATCCTTAGAGTTACTATTTTTTTTTGCCTTAAGGTGATATCTTCAATTTTTGCCTGTATGTTTCAGGATTGGATGGTAGTTGTTGTCGACCTCCATAGTAGCCTATAAAAGAAATCTTCATTATGCTGGTTTACTCTGTCTCTGCTGTTCCTAGTCTGATTCTGTCTTTGTCTACGGTTGACATTGTCAAAATGTAGTCAGCTCATAATGTCCATGATCACCAGCCATTTCGTTGGCTTTTGGGCAGGGAGCAGTTTGACAGTCTTTCCTGATGATAAGATTAGTGTTTGCACCTAATTCTTCAAGCTGACCTTCATTTAGGAGGTTGTTTTGTTAGTTTTGACTCATACATGCAGAATATGATTTTTCTCTTCTGGGTTCCAGGAAGATGGGATTTACGGGAAAGTTGCCTCAGTAACTGGGTGGTTGAAAGCTGTGCTTTGAGCCCATTATACTTTGAGCTCGATTATACCTACAGAGAGACTTTTTACCCTTTTCCTCTGGCTTAGATTACACCTGTCAAATTAGATTTCAGATACTTTGGCTTTTTCCCTGTTGTCAAGGGGACAAATCTTCCTCTACAGTATGATCTTGAAGGTTAGATGCTTAGATTTTGGTGCTGGCAAATATTATGAACCTGTTCTTCATTTGTGAAGTATTTCACCTTTCAAAGACTAGATGAGAACAGTGTTTGGAATTTCTGGTTTAATATTTAACTGTTATACACCTTAATCAAACATATAACATGGAAGATCAATAGATTTTTGCTTCAAGTTAACTCTGAGGTCAGCGTATACAAGAAACTGGGAAATGAAAATTATTTCATTATGAAGAAAAATCACTTAGCTTATAAATTTTTAATGAAAGTCCATTAATAAAGCTATGGATAAAATTTAATATCTTTTACACTCACTACTGTGAAACTTGTTACAGTCCATAAATTTGCTTAAGCAGTATTTAAAACATGTTCAGTGGTTTGTTTTTTTCAATAAGTAAATACGTGCAGACATATTTTTCCTCCTACAGATCTTCTGCTCAGCAAGATCAGTGTTTGATTGAAACAAATTGTCTTTTCTGTGTGCATAATATAAACTATGCAAAATCTTTTGGTCAGGATTTTGCCAAAAGGCTACTCAAAAGTATATTTTAACCATGTGTTTTATTATTTGAACTTGAAATATGCAGCTTTTGTGAGATTCTGCTGAGGTAGGATCATTCCTGCCTCATCTTTCCAGTTGAAGAGATTTGATTATTGCAGTGCTTTTGGTTGTGAACAGAAGAATCATTAAGCAGCTTACTGGTGCAGAATGGAGCCACTCCCACCTCTTGTATGACAGGAGCCTTCAAATGTGTGCTTTCCAAAAAGTACCTATTTCTGCTTGGTTGTGTTGCTTTTGTGAGTCTTCTACAGCTTTGGTCTTCATTGCATGAGAAACCAACTATCTGTCCTTGCTCTCATCAGGACGACTGGAATCAGATGGAATGTCTCCCTACTGCTTCTTGTCTGGTGTGATGGCAGGTTGTCCTCTAACAAGATCTTTAACTCTGAACCTTTCCTGGTCGCTCTGACAAAGCAATTACAGCCTTTTCATTAGGTTGTAGAACCATGATTGGTTTTTGTCCTCAGGTGGTCACTTGAAAAAGATTGGCAAAGAAGGGGAGGACAGTTTATTTGGAAGAATGCCCTGTTTATTTATTTATTTTTGTGAAAGGGTTAAGTGTCTCTTAATTTTGAACTGAGCTGAACTAAACTAATGTGCCATGAGAATAACCAAGCTAAACTAATGGCAGGAGGTCAGGATCCTAGTACCAAAGCTGAAGTCTGCATTAACAGTGGAGAGTGAAAGATAACATGTGCAGAAACAACTTGGAAAGGGATTTATTACAAAAAAATTCTTCCCCTTGGCTTATCACTCTCTCATGCACTTGCTAAGCCATAGCTGGGTTGTGGTTCTAATTGTTGTTGGTTTTTATTTTTTTTTTTAAACAACAGCAAAGTAAGACAAATGTATTCGGTTGTAAGTCTGCAGGAATGTTTGTTAACACTCAAAATCTTTCTACTTAAGAAACATTTTTGCGTTCAGGCTGATGCCTGTCTGCGTGGAGGAGGGATCAGGCCTACTGTGTAATCGTTTTACTTCTAGCTTTTTAAAAACAGGTAATTGATCTAAAAGCAGTTGTTTTGAGAAAATCACTGCTAGCAGGTAGCTGACTTCTGTCCTCCATTGCAGGTGCACTCTGAGCGTTACCCTGGAGCAGGCGATCATTCTGGCTCGGAGCCACGGGCTGCCGCCTCGCTATATCATGCAAGCGACGGACGTCATGCGCAAACAGGTGAGCTGCTCGCCATGGGTGCCACCCTGATGTTTCCTGACAAGACGTGTTATCACCAAACAGCAGTGACTTGTCCAAGAGTTTTTTAACCTCCACCTTAATGTTGTGTAACATCTATGTGAGTTTTCTTAGTTTGAGTATTTTGTTGGTGTTTTAAATTTTTTTTGTTGTTGACTGAGGGGTGATTTAAAAAAAAATAATAGAGAAAGCTATTTTTAATGAGATGCTTACTTTCTCCATATGTGTAAGTGTATCATAATTTTAAGAGGGTTATCAGTGTATTTAATTACTTTTGTAGAGTGTGCATCATTGTACATTGGAACAGTGTACTAAGTAAGACAATCTTTATTTTAATATGTATTAACCATAAAAATAAATTAAGAAAGTTAACTATAATTAATAAAAAGTGACTTATGCACTGAATGAAGGAAAAGTGTAGGAGGGAAGGGGAGAACTAAATACTGTGGTTCATAACTTTCTAGGCATGATTCCCGAGGACAATATGCTTATTACAAAATAGATTTTTTCCTTCTTTGGTCATAGCAGAATATTAGGATTTAGAGGCTGTTGCAGTCAGCTAATTGCCTCAACATGAACTATTAGTGCTAAGGTATGACAATATATTCTTTTTCTGTAATGTCTTATCAGATAAATACTTTGAAAAGGATGTTTGAAATCTTGGAAGAAGTTCAGAGGAGGACCACAAATTATCCAGGGGTTGTTAAACAAGGCTTGTGAAGTGAAGATTAAAGAGTTCAACCTATTCAGTTGATCAAAGAGAGACTGAGTGTGAGCTTAATTACTGTGTGTGCATATGGAACATATATCCCAGCCTGTAGTAGCTTTCAACCTGATGACAAAAGCATAAACAAGATGCACTCAATCTTCAAGTGAAAAAAAAATAAATTAAATATTGGAACAATTAATCACAGATAAATTAAGATTAATATGCTGGGTTTTAATTTCCATCTAATTTTATTATTTTCATTAATTTTGCTACATACTCTGCAGCAATCACAGTTTAGTTATGAAAATGATTAAACAGCTGTACTTTACTTTCAGCTTGCTGTAGAGAAAATACACATATGCTAGATCTAACCTTTAGTCTGTTAAAGCAACTGCATAGATGTTCTCAAGCCACAGATTCTGATCAATTATATAGAAGTGCTCCTGCTTAACCTGGATGCATCTGAATAATTAGTCTCAATTCTTTTCATATCAGACTTTCATTTTATTCGGGACATAAATTAAGTTTCTGCAGTGAATAAATACCCTCAGGGTTCTTGAATCAAATAATGTAGGACTGCTCAGGAATTACAGTGTTAATGTGGCTTGATAAAAAACCCTACTGCTGTATAAAGATAAACTTGCAGTTATAGGTTCAGATGTCTGCTCCTGAAAGGCAGAATCTAGACAAAAGGCAGATCTGGATATTTTGCAGTCAGAAAATGTGGACATAGAGTTTTGCATATGTCTGTGGTAGATTGACCCTGGCTTGAGGCCAGGTGCCCACCAAAGCAGCTCTATCACTCCCCTCCTTAGCTGGACAGGGGAGAGAAAATACAACAAACAGCTCATGGGTTAAGATAAGGACAAAGAGATGACTCAGTGGTTACTGTCATAGGAAAAACAGACTTGATTGGGGAAAAAATAATTTAATTTATTAGCAATCAAATCAGAGTAGGATAATGAGAAAATAAAAAATAAATCTTAAAACACCTTTCCCCCACTCCTGCATTCTTCCCAGACTCAGCTTTCTCCTCATTTTCTGTATCTCCTCCCACCCTGCAGTGCAGGGGGCAGGGAATCAGAGCTGTGCTCAGTTCCTTACACCTTGTCTCTGCTGCTCCTGCTCCTCACATTCTTCCTCTGCTCCAGCATGGGGTCTCTGCCACAGGAGACTGTTCTTCATGAGCTGCTTCAACATGGGATCCTCTCTCCACGGGTCCTTCCAGGAGCCTGCTCCAGCACAGGCTTCCTACAGGGTCACAGCCTCCTTTTGCCATCCACTTGCTCCAGCGTGGGGTCCTCTCCATGGGCTGCAGGACAATCTCTGCTCTGGTGCTGGGAGCACCTCCTGCCCCTCCTTCTTCACTGTCCGTGGTGTCTGGAGCAGTGTTGTCTCACATATTCTCTCTCCTCTCTCCAGCTGCAATTGCTGTTGTGCAGCAACTTCCTCCTTTCCTAAATATTTCAGCCCAGAAGTGCTACTGTCATTGCTGATGGGCTCAGCCCTGGCCACCTGTGGGTCCCCCTTGGAGCTGGCTGGCATTGGCTCTACTGGACACAGGGGAAAAAGCCTCTGGTGGCTTTTAACACAATCCGCCCCTGTAGCCTGCCTGCTACAAAAGCCTTGCCATGCAAACCCAATGCAGTTTGCTTGCAGGATGTATCCTGTCAATGTGCAGTTCTAAACTGTTTTCAAAAATGCTGATTCATTTGTGGATCTTCTGCAGTTTATTAAGTGAAAAGGAAAAACAAAATGAAAGTAACTTGCATGGTTTTGAGCAGCTATAACTGTACTTGCTCTAAGAGAGATGGCAGAAAGAAGCCTTCCGTGAGGCTACATTCTCTGAAGTAAAACAGCAGGTGATCAATAGCTGTTAAACATACCAATATCTCAATACCACCCACAGACACTGCAAAAAAGTCTGCTAGTATATCAAGCCAGACTTCTTTCACACATTCTTCCTCTTACAGGAAACCACTATGGCATGTAATAGAGTAATAATCTTTTGTTGTAATTTTAAATCAGTCTTGGAGTTCTCTAGTAGAAATATAACTCTCCATTAAATTCTAAATGTTTTGGAGTAATTTCAACAATGCATTATGGTGTTTTCTAGAAACCTGTACTGGATTTAATGTTTAAATTATCCATAGGGTTTAACTGTCAGGAGCGTAATGTAGGCCATAAAACTTGGAGGGGGGAAGAAAAAAAAGCTTCTTGGAGTTTGATGCAGAAGATGTATTTAAGGGCAATACATATGTCTCTTACGTGACTTAATAAAAATGAAACAAAGAAAACTCTTTGTTAGCCCATTTACACCCTGAATCTTCTGTGGAATATAGAGATTAGCCACAGGGAGGTGTAAATGAAAGGACATCTATTCCATCTGTTGTTTTGGAGAAGCCAGGAACATTAGCTCTTAGAGGTATCAGCTTTCCAGAAGGGGAAATCATCTCTACTTGAAGCTGATACCTCTCTCCACTTGGGGCACTAGTACTGAGTAACTGGAGACACTAGGATGAATGGAAGTGTTTTGGTTTTTTTTCCTTTTAAATTGAATGAGGCCATGATCATAGAATCATAGAACACTTCAGGTTGGAAAAGACCCTTGGGATCATCAAGTCCAACCATTAACCCTACACTACAAGTTCACCCCTAAAGCATATCACCCAACACCACATCTAAATGACACTTGAACACATCCAGGGATGGTGACTCAACCACCTCCCTAGGCAGTCTGTTCCAGTGTCTGACCCCTCTTTCCGTGAAGAATTTCTTCCTAATGTCCAGCCTAAACTTGCCCTGTTGCAGCTTGCAACCATTCCCCCTGGTTCTGTCCCTAATTACCTGTGAGAAGAGACCAGCACCAACCTCTCTAAAATGTCCTTTCAAGTAGTTGTAGAGCATGGTGAGATTCCCCCCTCAGTCTCCTCTTCATCAGACTGAACAGACCCAGCTCCCTCAATCGCTCCTCGTAAGGTCTGTTCTCCAGGCCCTTCACCAGCTTTGTTGCCCTCCTCTGCACTCGCTCCAACACCTCGATATCTCTCTTATACTGAGGTGACCAAAACTGAACGCGATACTCAAGGTGCGGCCTCACCAGTGCTGAGTACAGAGGGGAGGTTTAGGTTAGACTCTAGGAAAAACTTTATACTGAAAGGGTTATCGAAGACTGGAACAGACTGCCCGGCGGAGTGGTTGAATCACCATCCTTGGATGTGTTTAAAGCCATCTAGATATGGTGCTCAGGGACATGGTTTAGAAGTGGCCCTGGCAGAGTTAGATAACGGATGGACTTGACGATCTTGAAGGTCTTTTCCAACCATTGTTAGAACCATTTTCAAAGCAGTTGCCCTGTCTGTTAAAATTAGGTGTTCACCTTGCACCATTCTGTGAGGACTAAAGAAAAGACACCAACTTGTGAGAGTTGGTAGGAACTTGGGTCTGTGGGATGGTTTTGTTTATTGGTTTTTGTTTTTCATCTGCTCATACAGTATAGATTGATTTTTTTCAACAAAAATTTTGACAAGATGTCCTGCCAATCTTTAGTAACTTGAAAAAACATACATGAGTAAATAATGTAAACATCCGTACCCACAAAGTACTGTGTAAAGCATCCTGCCAGGAGTGTGTCTCCAGGATGCAGCAAAGTGATGCAGAGAACTAGGAAAGGAGCTGCAGAAGGGCACAGGGCTCTGAGCAAGAAAGGTAACTAAAAAGCTGATGAGGAGAAATGCTAGAAGAGAATTTGTGTTTGTCTTTTAAGTAATCATTTTCCCATGCCTTTTCATGACTATAACAATAACACTACATTTTTAGTAATTCTCATAAGAATTGTACTGGTTTAGAGCTCTTTAGCCCTGGCATAAAGAGAATCTGTTTTTTTTATGTGACTGGTTGTTGTTATCCTTAAATTACTGTGTAGCTAGAAAGCAAACTTATTTTTTTGCATGACAATGAGAATACTAGTTCATATATAAGAGTCCAGATGGGTGATACCATCTCCTCAGAACTGATGGCATCTTTCACCAGTGCTCTGGCATTACTGTTATGCAGAGGGAAGCATTCTGGAGCCACATAGCACAGCTATCCCATTTGCCTCTTTGAACAGGCAATGTCAATATTTACATTGTTATAGTTTTAAGAATAGTATTGGAGAAGTATAAATGAACAGTATGTTGAAATAGAAATGGTATAGTCGTGCTCAGTGGAGACAAAGAAATGTCATGTGGCAAGTTGCTAGTAATTCTTGGGGGCTAAGTAAGATTTAATTTGTTCTCCTGCTAAACAGTAAATTACATGGTTATATAAAACTAGACTCCTTTTTAAATCAATGCATTTGATTTATTCTGTGAGCGAGTTACTAAAATTAATTTGTCTAGTGAGTGATGAAAGTAAAAATAGGCTGTTTTTTTCTTTAAGGTAGTCATAGCACTGATGTTCAGGATCTACATGTGATTAATTTAGATAGTCTTCCCATTTATATGTATATTCTAGCTCTCAGTTATGTTAATCATACGCCAGTCTCAGCAATCTGTCATGGTGGGAGTTTCTTTATTATGATAAAATTTTAGAAAATGGCACTGAGGAAAGGACACAAAGTGATGAAGACGCGGGCTGAATGTATCTAACTTTGTAACCAACACTGGATCAGTTACCCTTGTGTAATTCATGACACTTGTGTCTGTTCTTAAATCTTCAGTAGTGGAGACCCCTTCACAGTGCTTCTCAAGTGGCCTGTTCCAGAGTTTTCTTAAACTTCATTAGGTTGCTTTACTTAGTGCCTTATTAAAGTATTTTTTTTGCCCCGCCCTTTTTTTTTCTCCTTTAATTTTTCTCCTGTTTTCTGTCCAGTATACTGTAGACTTAGAGACCAGATTTTACTTCCTTTTTAGAACTACAGTATGGTTTAGCTTGGAAGGGACCTTAAAGATCATCTAGTTCCAACCCTCCTGCTGTAGGCAGGGACACCTCCCACTAGACCAGGTTGCTCAAAGCCCCATCCAGCCTGGCCTTGAACACTGCCAGGGGGTGTTGGACTAAACAACCTAGGGAGGTCCCTTCCAACCTGATTATTGTTGTGATTCTTTTGTGATTCTGTGATTACGAAGGAAAATCAGAACCTGCATTTTGCTAAGCCAATTTAGTGTCTCAATTTACACCATTTTTCTAAAATTAACTAGAAAGCTATTAGCAGGAAATTACCTGTCATATTTATATGTTCAGAACTTAATAGAAAATAAGTGACTTTTTGGAAAAGAGCTTTGTTGTTCATACCTTCTACAAAAAAATGGTGATAAAAATAAAAAAAATAGAAAAAATATGTATTTGGATTGTTTTAAAGCTTGAATGTTAATATTTTATGAAATCTTTTACGTTAGTAAGATATATATGTACACATTTAATGACAAGTGGAAAAATTTTACCTTTTTTCTCTTTTTCTCTTTATATTTCTCTAAGTTGAGAATTAATGTACTGCTTTAACTTCTTTCCCCACCTGAGGAGAGTTGTTTTGGGACATGGAGAGTATGGATTAATTAATTATAATCAATAGTTATGCTCATCCAGAAAGCTCAGAAAGCATCCTAACTTGTGTTGGAATAAATGAAGCAAAATTGTTTTTTTCTTTCACAGGGTGCAAGAGTACAAAACACAGCCAAAAATTTAGGAGTGAGGGATAGAACACCACAGTCTGTGCCAAGGTAACTGATTGTTTGTCCGCTAGACCATGATCTTGTGTGGTTTGTGCCAAATTCTGTCCTTGTTGCTCAAAAACTAACAGTAAACCTTGCCTGCATTATGCACTAACTGGTAAGATCTGGCTTTTAATAGACATCCATTCTTAGCCACACAGTTTTACTTAAAGTAATTAGTTGCAGAAGTTCAGGCTATGTAGCACTTCAAAACGTGCCCGTTTTTGAAAAATGAAACCTAGTTCATGTTAATTATGAAAACACTGGACTAAGTCCTTCATTACTTGTGATATTTAGTGGTTTTGGGGGGGATACTCATAACTAAATCCATAACCCCATTTTAATGAAATGCTGTGCTGCAGTATCTCAGCAAAATCACATTCTAGTTGCATTTAGAGATGATGTAGTCTTTCTTTGTCTCTTTCTGAAACATCCATTAGAATGAAAAATGCGACTGTTCTATATTTATCCGGCTTTTTAATGCCGTGATGGATTGCAGATACCTGAAGTGTTTCTTAACAAGCACAGTACTTATAAATGAAAATAGCAAAACAACAATGCCCTTAATTTTATCTTCAAGTGATTTTATTAATCTAGCTCTAATTCAAACTTTTTTAAAAACCAATTTAAACCAATAACAGTTTGAATGAGCTAAACAGATATGTGCAATATATAACAGATTCACTGTGGTGTTAAATTTTAGTAAGGAAACTGGGAATTAGTAATATCTGATAGCGGTAACCGTGTGAAGGAGTGTGACACATATGCTGTCCAGAGCCTTACGGAAAGGCTCTCTTCTGCGTTCTGACCACCAATACTCAGAAACTTTCTTACACTATGTATGTTCCAGACCTACCAAACCTGTTCTTTTCTAACGTTTCAGTTTCTCCAAGTAGAGAATCAGGCTACTGCTCATAATATGTGTATAACAAATCACTCCACATCATTCCATGGCTCTACTTGATCTGATTCTAGAAAAGGAGTGCAGCGTAAGTGTATAAGGTATGAGTAAGTCTGAGTAGCAGCTGCTCTTCAGTTGCTGAGTAGCCACATTTGTTGGAGCATATATGCATCTTGCATGCCCCATAAGGGATATTAAATAAGATCCAACAAAAGTACTGATTCTAGGGTAAACCCATCAGGAATAAAGTCATTGCCCTTACCAGCAGATGAGGGTGTCCCTTCTCTCAGTAATGATAACCTTAGAGACAATCCAGGATCAAAACTGCCTGACCAGCTGTCTTGCATTGTGGGAACTTAAGGCAGTAAAATACTACTTCATTACAGTAAAACCTATGAGGAGCCTTGCTGTATTTTGAATGGCCTTAAATGGACTCCTCTTTCATGGTGTAATTGTGGAGACAGCCAAAGAATTACTACAAATCAAACTTTTCTCACCTCTAAATGACAAAACATGCATCTAGATTCAGAGCTTTTGTGATAAAGGAAAAATCTAAGTTCTAAAAAACCCCAAATACTTAGCCATGAGACTTTTGGCTTTGCATCAGTTTGAAAAGGTGACCTCTTTCCAGTTGATGCTCTCACAACATAGCAATGAAAAGCTGAAGTAAAAGTGTGAGGTAGACAGGTACATCCTGCACACTTGCCAGTCAGCAGCAACAGCAATGTCCCGGGAATATCTCATCGACCTCAGTGTTTAGGGCGTTTGGTGTACCAGTGGAGAGATAAGTCACATAAGTAAGAATAGCCATCAGCAGGAGTGATACTTTTCATGACAGGTGAATGGTACCATGGGTTCTCAATTCTTTGCATTGAAAAGATTTTTACCATTACTTTTGGTTCCATTTAACGCCCCTTGACAGTATTCTCAGTTCTCTGCAGTCGCCACTATTTTCTGTCTTTTCTCAGCTGTTCTGTTTGTACCATCTCAAATAGTTGTTCCATATATACTGACCCAGAACAGGCTGTTTCTGCTCTATACTGTCTTCAGCAACTCTCGCACCTTAGGAATTTACGCAGCCTTATTGTTAGTTTGCGTCAGAATTCCCCTATATGACCTCTCTGAAGACCAAGTAATCTTAATGATTACCATTTTGACCTGAAGAATACACAGACCTTGGTACTTTGGGCTGAGCTTTTCTGCACATTGTTCCATATAAATTATGTTTTGTTAAACGTCATCAAGAACTAACCCCGCTACAATTACTGGGATGAGATTCTGACAGTAATTTTATCTATCTCTTGACAGCTTTGAGTATTACTGCTTTAATACACTAGCAGAAACAAATAACAGCCTGTTTATTTTTCTCTGCATACTTGTCTATATAAAGATCAGACTGTCTTATTCTCTCATTGGTACACAAATGAGATGCATGTATATTGGATTATGTATGGCTCCTAGTAACTATATCTCTGTCTGCACAACGTGACCTTTAATGGTCACATTTCTGAATCTGCCAGATGAAAATGTGGAAGAGCCCAATGGTCTTCAAAACACATTATGGTGGAGGTTTGCAATTGCTTTTTGACAGAACTGATGCTCCCCATTCTTACCAGCCAGAAACAATACTGCTTGCTGATCGATTCCAGTTTGATTCAGAGAAAAGTTATTTAGCCCGTGGCCATTGTGCGTTGTTGGTGTCCCATGGGTTTTAACTCCTAAGGAACTGAAATCAGAGAACAGCACCTATTCTGCCCCGCTCTTGCATAGCCACGGGATACTTTTTTTGACAAGGCATGCCTAGATATTGAAGAGGCTTTCAATATTAATGGTGTGGCCATACATACCATACCTCACAAAATTTCAATACCAGAATATCATGCCAAGAAGTCACTAGCCCATTGATCTTGAACTGGTTATGGAGCCAGCCACATATACAGATTTTTTGTTTTCCCTTTTGATTTGTAGTGTCATTTTAAAATTTGTTAGTTAAAATGGCATCACATAAATTAATGTTTAGCAGGCAAATCTGCCAAGTACACTCAGATACCCTGAGCATCTTAAATATTCCTAGCCTGCAAGTCACTGGACGTTTCACCACCCTGCCTGTGCAAGACCTACCAAACCTGTTCTATTACTTTGGTATTTCAATAACAGAGACTCTTCATGTTAAGTGTTAATGCACACGGTGTGTCATTGCCTCATCACTTTTGCCTTCTGATGCTTTTTCTCCTTCCCATGCCATACCTGGTCTTTTTGCTATTCCTTCAATGATACACTTTCCCTGAGGAAAATATGTAATCTCCAAATGAGATCATGTCTATCCCTGGTTCTAATTGCTGTGGTTGCAGGGGAGATCCTGTTAGGCTGGACATATTTACAAAACAGAGAGCCTGAAGTCAGAATGATTGCTGTTTATTTTCGGTACTCCTAATCTAGGGTAAAGTTGCAAACATTTGCTAATAACCAAGTCCATGCAAAAAGGTTCAATAGAAGCTGAAAAGTCTTTATAAATGAGAGTGGCTATTTCACTCTGCACTGAGGTCTTTGACTTTGTACATGTAGAAGCAGAAGGGAGAGACTTTAAAATCTTCATGTCTGACATCTGCCTTACAAATAGTTTTGTAGGGAACCGTGTTAGGGTGAGGCCTGACTGTGCCAAAACCAAAATGGAGGCAATTGCATTCACCAGTCAGCTCCCCCAGTTCAGAAATTCAGAGCAACAACTAGTAGTTGCATTAGTGAAGACTTTTCTCCAGAACAGGGTCTTCGGTGCAGAGATATGAAAACCTGACTAAACTGGATGCCTCTGAGTTTGCTTATAGACGTATTTTAATGATACCACTTTCAGTGTAGACAGTCATGCTCTCGATTAAGATTTTACTGGGTTTGTATCAATGTTATTAAACTGAAATCAGTATCTCCTGTTTTGCAGTACGGGAAGAGTTAGATTTAGTTCGTGTTCCTTACATTTACTCGTTGTAATAATGACCGAGGCCTCTGAATAAGAATTACTTTGTTTTTTGTCATTGTCAGGTTATACAAGCTATGCCAACCACCACCACCTGTTGGAGAAGAATGAGGAGAACACTCCAGAAGATAATCCAGTAATGGCCTTTAGGATACTGGGACTATATAACAATATCTACCTGCACTGTAGCAGTTTGTGCCCAGGGCTTTGATAAATAACAAACCCCTTTACTCAGGATAAAGAAAGAAATACCCTAAATATTCTCTATTCGCATTGAAAAATGGCTTCCAAAAAGCATTTCTGGTATCTGTGCACTCTGGCGTTACGCTAGTAGAAGAGGCATCTTCCTTGGGAATTTTACACTGGAATCAGATTAATTCGATGTGTTTTGCTCAGTGACACAACAGGTATAACCAGCAGTTTGAAAACAGACACCTTGTTCGGAGAGAATGACTTCATTTGTACACTGCACAGAGCGCATTCTTGTGGAAGGAATAACAGCCTAGAAGAAGTCGGCATGATAACGAGCAAGCGCTTCACGTGGGGCACTTTGCGCTGATAATCCCTCTTTTCCTGTTGCCATCATAATTTCTCAGAATGATGACATTACTGTTTCAAGGATAATAGTGTAAGTGAGTTTTAAAGATGGAAAACTCATCTCAGAATTGTACTTACTGGCTGCAGACAGATGTGCTGCTATGAACGTGTGCTTGTAATCAGTAAACTCAGCCATGTCTTAAGCAGTCTGGTGTCCTATGCCTTTCGAAGGATTACCCATGTCATGTGAGGTGAAGTTTTGCCTTTTTTCAGTTTCCATTATAATGGAGAAGGGTAAGTCTGATCTTCATCCATAGTTAGACTGAATTTCAGACTCGAAGTTTTATGCTATTTTGCATGTTCATTTCAGAGTTTTCCATAGTTGTGTATATTCTTGTATAGTACTTTACTAGCAAATCTGCGTGAGGCAAGGATGAGGCAGTATTGTTATGTTTAACTGCAAACGTCTGTGGTTTAAGTTGAAGCATAGTTTGGGGGTTTGATGTTTTATGCTACTATTTCCTGTATTTTGTCAGAATTGTTTTGTGCAGTGTTTCAGTTCTTTGGAGTGGTAAATGTTACAGATTTATTTTGAAATTGTACTGAGTGTTTAGAGGGCCCAGGGAAAATGTATCTGCATTTGGCAGTTCTTTTGATTAAAGAATTTTCAGAGAAAATGCCCCCAAATGAAGTTTCATTATGTGAACACATTAAAACAAAAACTATATTCTGAAATAGTTCTATGTGTAGAAGTAGCTACGCATTTTGTACAACAGAGACCTATAGATATGCTGTAGCAATCAAACCTCACAAGATAATTGTTGCATATTATCTAATTATTTATGAAATCTTCAACAAATGTATTAATCCATAACGAAATAAGCGAGAATTCAAAATGAGCTGTACTCTTGCAGAGAGTGGTTTTTATGTAGGATATATAGGGGACTTACTACTTTTCTCCAAAGGAGGAATTAGAGCTCCTACCTTTTTCAGTATTCTTAATGTTTTTACACAAAATTTAACTTTGCTAAGAAAAATAAATATTTTTATATATCCACAGATACATATGTCTGCATATATATGTGAGTTTCAATATGTATGTATTTATGTAGTCATATCAATTACTGGTCCAAACTTACATATAGAATGTTTGCCTTAAACTTACAAAGATATGCAACAATGAACTTTTCAGTAATAATTTCACCTTTGTGCTTTGAAGTTGACA
>NW_009705458.1:6714-36470 GCF_000703405.1 Apaloderma vittatum | reverse complement strand
CTCTTTCATAGTTGTGGTTTATAGTCTTCTTGATGTAAAAGAATCCACACAAAAAGCCCCAACAAAACCTGCAGAAAACAAAGTTTTATACTTTAGAAACTACTCTTTTTGTAGGATGACCTAGTGCTTGTACATAAGAATCACAATTTCTATAGTTGTTATTCTAGTCAAGATCTCCTCCTTTTGGATGTATTTTATTCATAGAGGCAGTATTGGTCAGGGTAATTCCTGCTCCAGGCAAAAGCACCAAAACTGTTTCAGTTTCTGCTTGTTGAGACATCAGGAATTACAGAGAAGCTGTAACCTCCTCATGCCCAGGATGGTGCTGGTGTCAGCCCCAAGCTTGCACCTTCCTTTGAGATTTGCTCATGAGTTTTGGGGTTGTTTTTTTTTTTTTGTTGGGTTTTTTTTTCACTATGAGGTGAGTCAGGTGTCAGCTGTGTGATGCTGCTAATCTCATGTAATAGAAAATAACCTAGAGGACAAAATCTGTCGCAGGCACACACACACTATTGTAATGAGTCAGGTTTTTTCCTACTGCATTGAAAATGGTAGGAGTGCAAATAAGCCAAAATAGTCTCCCTGTATAATACAGTAATTGTCTAATTCATTTTTGTTGTTTAAAGTACAGTGTAATGGACATTTCTGATGCCAAGGGACAAATAGTTATGAGCCAGTCACTGGACCAGATTCTTTAGCTGTTGCTTCATGAGTGTGCATCAGAAATCTGGACTGCTTGGTTTTATACCTAATTTTTGATTCCCGATTCTTCCTCCCCCCCTTCCCCCTTCTAGAGGCAGTTCTCAAAAACTTATTCAGCATTATGAGCTGCATTGTTGACCCATACTGCCATATGAAGTATCTATTTAGCCTGGTATCAAAGGGCTTGAGAAACTTAAGCCTTGGCTTTCTGGGATTATAGATAGCATGTAAAGATAGCATTTCCAGAGGAAATTAGGCATAAATGTCCCACTGACTGACTGTAGAAAGAATGTGGGTGCCTAATTCCTCAGAATTTCCAGAAAAGTCAGTGTTCACTTGAAATATTGTGCAGTTTTTCAAACTGCTTTTCTTGTCCCTTATGCAAGGTGCACTTGCAGAGTAAAAAAAAGATTTTAAAAAATCCATTCTCATCACAGTGTTTATCCTCTCATAAATTTTTAGATTTACAGATGACAAGAAGAGACGACCAAGAGTGATGATTTACAAGAACTGTGACACCCATAGCTTGTTAAATCTTTGCTTCTACAGCAACAGATTATGAAGCCTGTTTTTTACAACCGTGTGTTGTACTGTTATAGGGAAAGCGTTCTGTATGTCATTTTTACTTTTTCATCCAAGAAAAGTCTAATTTTTCTGGGAATAAATTCAAGAATCTAGAGATATACATCACCAAATACTGACTACTGTGATTCAGTAGCAGTCTTTAGGGGATGTATAGGAGATTTAACAGCTGTGAAGGGAGGGTTAAGGACCAAGGAAGAGCTAAGTTGCCATAGGGTTCATGCTTGGAGAAAACATTTTGATTTTAAGGTAGAGCTGATAATGTTTGGCCTATCTTTGTAACCATCATCAACAAGTAATAGAATGTTAAACAGTCTTTAATCTATGAAATGAGCATTGATTCAGTCTCCTCCCTCAAATTAAGTATTTTCATAATGCTTATTTTCCTTCTAGATTGTAGATGTAAATGAATACCAAAATGCACTTACTCTAGTTTCTAAATGTCCACACATTTTTATGTTTAGGGATCTATTTTAAAGTAAAAATTCCTGCTACCAGCTGAACCAACCAACCAATTTTATGTCCACTGACAGAGCTGAAATCTTCAGCTTTTAGATAGCGTTCACTGAATTTTAGCAAATGCATCAGGGTTTTGAGTTGACTTTTAGTTGTTTTAATGCAGCCAGTAGTGGTTACAACTACTTTTCTACTGGTTTAGAGCCAAAACAATTAAACTTCAGTCAATGAGGAATTATAGTAATCATACTTCATTTCATTTGTTAGAATCCCTAATGGAAAAAATGTTTATTGATCTGTTTTTTACCCAGAGAAATTCACAAGCAAACAGCAGTGGTTTTTTGTTTTTCATTAATTCATTGTCAGATGTACTGCGTGTTTATATATATATATTTAAGACAATTACCTGAATGTGAGTATACACATCATGGTTAAGCATGATGCTCAAAGGAGGAAAGTATCTTTCATTTATTTTCATTTAAGTTGTGAAATCAGTAACTGTAGTATATATGCATATTGTTCTGTACTCTTTACAGCTATATCATGGATATGTCTGCCAGCATTTTACGCATATTTTGCACCATTTTTGTTTAACATTATGAAAAAGGAGTTTCTCAAGCTAATGCATTGCCTTATGTATTTTATCTCTGTACTTGTTGATAAACGCAGGTAGTGCTTTTCTAATTGTACTCCGTCAGTACAGTAGGATTGGTAAATTAGCTGCGCAGTACATACCTGTCTCAGGATACTTGGATTTTTCATCATTAGGTTTGGAAGTATAAAAAGATGCTGAACTCATATTTTTGTATGCTGACAATTGTGTAGGGTTTTTTTTTATATACTGTACATATCAATGAAGTTTTCCTAAAGAAAATATATTATTAGGAATGTTTCCCTTGTCCTGCTAGTAGATATGGGTTTATGTTTTCTTGTTATGTATGTATAAATGAATATACAGGATATGCTCAGTCATGTGGATGTTAACACCAGTGAGAAATTTCAGATTGTCTAGAAGTCAATCAAGTAGTTCTTTCTTATCTTCTCCAGAGATAACATGTCCATGCTAGAAATGCTATATGACTAGAGTGGAACTACTTTAGAAATAACTTCTCCTTCAATTTGCAAGTCCAACAGAGTGCTCAGAGGAGCTGGGACATTTCAGCAAGTACTTAGGTTTGGATTTTCATGGAAGTGTCCACAACATCTTTTGTGAGTGTGGGTACCATATGCAATATTTAAAAGACTAAGCAGCCTTATTAACTTTTTAACACCCTGTATATAGTGTACGTATTTGGTTATACTTGTGTTACACCTTAAAAATGAACTGAATTTCTGCATTGAGTATTGCACACGTTTTTTCAAATGAAGAATATATTGTTTGTAATGTCTCATTGAGTGCAAGAGAGCATTACTGCTTTGAAATACTATGTAAAAGTACAGCCATACTTTTGTTTTACAACAGTCAAGCTAGCAGCTCTGTGGGTAGTTGAGTTTGTTAGAAGTAACCTTTGGAATGTAATATTAAATATCTTTGAAACGTGGATTTAAATTACCTTTTCCTTTTTTTGTAAAGTGCTTGTGTAGCATACCTTGAATCAGTTGCTATATTGATTATGGGCTAAACTAATACCTTGTACTTCTAGATCTATGGTTTATTTTTTTAGTCTACATATTAAAGACTGGAATGGTAACAATGTATTACAAAATGTCAAACAGCAATAAAACCATTCATAATACGGCCACTGCAAATCTCTTTATTTATAAGCAAGAAATAAGTGTGTGTGTTGTGTGTGTGTGTGTTGTGTGTGTGTACAGTTTCAGTATGGCTGCCCTAGGAATTCTGCTGTGGGAGAACAAAAATTAAACTTCTAGAACTAACTATTTGTAACGAGAATCTCTTCTGAGAACCCAGGCCCAGTCTAGGCTTATTGCTGATGATTGAAAATGTATCTTTGTAACCAATGGGGAACTGAAGCCTGCTGAGCAGCAGTCCCTGGCTTTGGGCAACTGTATTTTGTGAAGGCTAGAAGAGGCACAGATGTGAAAATCCCTTTCTGGCTTCATGGTGCCATTACTACCTCATTAAGGTCCAAACCACCCACCATTTCTGGCACTCCCTTGTCTGAAGACAATGGGTTATCATCTGTTTGCTGCTGTGTATGAGGATAATCTGATGAGCATAACATCAAGTGTTGCACTCCCTGTGCTAAGAAAACCACCTAAAAATGACTTATCCTTTAGGGGGATTGGGAACTAGCTCCTGTTGGGATGGCAAGGTTTTGAGGAGTTGCACTGAATGTTTCTTTCATAGGACTGAAAGCTGATGAAATATCAGACCCTGCTGAGCAGTTCTCTCTATATGAAGGAAGTTCTGTTTTCTACATGTTTGCTGTGATCAAGACCAAGAGGAACAGTGGAAGCAGAACCAAAGGCAGCTACAACGGTTTTGTAAAATCCCTTTTGTTTTCCATCTTCTGCTAGCAGGGAGGAGGGTGAGTATGCAAGTATTCCTGGATAACTAGACTTCAAAAGATAGATTAACATTTTTGTTTGTTTGTTTGTCTTAAGTACTCCTCTCTCCATAATTTTGTGAAGGAAGACAGCATGGAGTTTGGGAGAAGTATTGAGATGTAGAAGTGAACAGATGATTTCAAGTGTGGCCTGCTTTTATACAATCATAAGTGAGATTTCTTTTTTCAGTGCTCCTTTCTATGATCTTGACTTGCTGCCATGAATACATTGGAAATGAACTCCAAAGAATTTTTTTCTTAATCAACAATGGGTATAAATAGTGCTTTGAAACAACTGAGAAAAGTATCAGTTATACCATGGTAGCACTTAGTTGTCCAGTAATTTTTCATCTCTCATGAGAAAATACTACTATCATCATGACTTGAAAGTCAAAATGTCTGCAGAGGGACTTGCTACACTTACATGTCAGAGGTCTTATGAGGCACAGTGTGAGTCAAAAAGATAATGTGTTGTTGCCTCACATCTAAGTATGTGTCAGCTAATCTTTGGAAGTTAAGACACTTCCTTTTAAATGTCACTCATAAACTTACTTTTATTATGTATTTGATTGCACTTTTATATGGCTCATTATGTCATCCAGAAATAGGATAGATGCTTCTTGTACTAATGAAGTGGAATTGATAACAATTACTTCATTCTTGCTCATAGAAATCTTAATTCTCTGAAGCTGCTTTCCCAGATAGTACTTGATTATTTTTTTTCCCCCCTCACTGATTTCTGTATACATTTTCCTCTGTGGAGCTGCCAGAGTCCTGAGGGCACTAAAAGGCCCTAATTGCCCCAGCCAGCTTTACCCCTGCACCTGCTGGCTGTGGACCTTGGGCAGCATTTTGGCTCAGGCCCAGGCAGCTCCTGTCTCCAGCCCATCTTCTGCTGTTTCTGACTGGACTTTCTGTGTGTTCCCTGCACCTGGTTCAATATTTTACCTTGTCTGATCATCCCAGGACTGTCAGCAGAGCCTGTTGTTGTCCTGGTCCTGCCTTGGGGCTGGGTTCCCCCACAGTTCCCAGCTTGTTCTCCTTCAAGCAGTGGATTTGCTCTTGCTGCTCCCGGAGAGGAATATCCAGTATGGGTACAGGTTCTGCCATGCCCAGCATACTACTGGCTTGCGTTGCATTAAAGCAGATTAACAAATTAGAGTGCTGTTGGAGGGGGCAAATGGCCATTTCCAGTTCACAAGGTGGATGGGAGGCCTCTTCCATTGATTTTAATCTCAGGACTAATGATAGCATCCAAAAATGCTCTAAAGCCCTAATTCAGTGAAAAGATTTGAAAATGCATCACTAGAACATGACAGGACTACTGGTTACTGAGATGGAGTGCAAGGTCAGGCAAATGCTGAGCAGTGTATGCACAGTGTAAACACAGGAAATATCCTGAAGATTTGACTTATTTTCTTTCAAGTATTTAGCAGAGTTGATATATTATTAAACAACTGCATCCTTCATAGATGACTTGGTGTAAATTCTTACTATTTTCACTTACATCCAGAACTTTTTTAAAGCTCTAGGTTTTAGCTAGTCATGTTTTGTTCTTGTTATTTAGATTTCTTTATCATGGCAGGAAAGATTTTAACATCTGGAATAAATAATTGGTGTCTTTCCTTGTGAAGCATAACAGCCTCTAAAACTAGGAAGAAATTGTACTGGATATATTCTGGGAGCATAATCAAATAAAAGGAGCACAAATAGGTTTTGATTCTGCTTTCATCTAAATGAATAACCAAATTTTCATTGACTACAGAGGATTAATCCATAACACTGGGACTATTATACCAGAACTGGACTAGCTTGAATGCTTGTCAACCTGTTTAGTTCACCTAATTAATGAAACTATTCATGTCTCAAGACAGAAAGCTTGACTGGAAATGAGAAGCAGACCACATGTAATCAATGGGGTTTTGTCATCACCCAGCCATATAGCAGGTCTAATCAAACCAATACAGGGCATGATTGCAAGCAAATGAACATCAGTACTGCATTAACTAAAGTCAGTGCATCATCGCAAAAGTTAATCACGAAGTATAACCCAGATTAAGACAGAAATAATACCTGATCCTGATCAGTTCCACTTGCTCACATTGTAATACATTTGAAAATACATTGAGTGACAGATGAGTTCGAATTCAAGAAAAAGTGAAGCTTGACTGTATGTTAGGAATATATACAATGGTGTTCCAAAAATAGGAAAACATAAAAAGCTTTTATATATTAAGACGTTGAGTAGGTGTTTGGAATTTTGACAGCACACCCTTGAAAATTGGTAGATTGGGAAACGTAGGGAAATAAGTATATTCAAGTGCTAATTTTAAAGGACATTTGTGGGCCTGATGCAGACAGAACAGACAGTAGGCTTTAATTTCTGGACTAGTTTCCATGACTTTGAGGGAAAGCATTAAAAATTTGAAACTGTAGTGTGGGACTAAACTACGTTATCTGGATGGTCATCACCCAGCAGAGAATCTGTTTTAGTGTTAATCCTTTTCTTTAAAGAAAGACGAATTCCCTACCTAATCATAGCTCCCATTTTTATTTCTAAGGTGGAGAAAAAATCAGTGTCTCTCTACTGTACTTAGTAACAAAACAGTATATTAATTGTGATTTTAAGACTTTTTCCTCTTCCCCTGCCCCCCAGCTTTCAGGTAATAACTCCTTTATTCACGCCAGGTGAGATGCCTTTCGGAGGAACAGCAGAAGTTGAGATTCCAGTCACACTGATGTTATGGGCCTGTTGTGCCTTCAGCATCTCTTTTGAAGGCTACAGCCTGTTTGGAGCTTCCTGCAGGAACACTTTTCCTGATGGTGAGTAGTCAGGCACAGAGAAGACTGATGATGGAGGAGTGACAAAAGTGTTTCCATTGAGATTGTGGTAAAAATGCACCCTATTGCTACCAGAGTTCAGCTATGATCTAAATGAACTTATACAAAAAATACAGTACAGTATAGTGAAAGTAGAATGTGATCCTTGCTGATGGTCTTTCATGTATCTGATGGCTAGAAAACCAGGAAAGAGATATTCTGTACCAGTTAGAAAAAAAAGTGGCACAACTGCTTATATCATGTTTTAGAACGGTCATAAAGTTTGAATGAGAAGGGCAGAAAAGACTTTGTCCCTAGGTATCCATAATATGTAAATTTGCTTTAGGCCACTTTAGATCAAAAGAATGAGGATGTATCCCTCCTCATAGTCAGGGTTTCAATAAAATTCAAAGCTGTTCAAAATTTTCTCTGAAGAAGTAGAAAATTCGATATAAGCTGAGGAACTCATTCTACTGTTTTTCCACTCTCCAAGTCCTATTTCCCTGTTTCCAAACACTAACAATCCCTGTGAGCTTTACCTTAGAGCAGGCTCAGTGGGGAGGCCAAAGAATAAACCAGTGTGGAAAATGGGTTCTGCTCATGTACAAAAGAAAGAAAATCACAAGTGCCAAAGGCTTTTCAAATATGTGGAGCCACAACCATTTTCTGTTTCATACAGCATTGGTCTGATGTGTGCCACTGAGCGAGGCTGGTGAGGCCATGCAGAAATACAGTCTGCCAGATTATTTCGAAGCTGTGATACATGGAAGTAGGTCTGCTTTGAATAAAGTGGGGTGAAATGGAAGAAACATTGTCTTGCTTGTGAAATTTGCTGTTTGGATTGTGTACAGGACTGTTCAAATAAGCTGCTATGGGAAATAAGGGCTTTTTATCAACCTGGATGTTAACAGTCAGTCTCCTGGAAAATAATCTGATGTCTGCATCTTGAAGTGCCGGTTGCATAGTGTTTTAGCTACTGGATAGTAGCATAAAGATGCAGGAGGACAGACCAGAGATGATGTCAAGGTTCCTCTGGCTTGCACTCTTGTTAGTTCAGTGCATCCTGTGTAGCTAAAGAATTGCTCCTCTTCTGAAGCACAGCCAGGCCACTAGTGTGCAGCCCCAGGAAAAGCACATTTATCCATTTTCAGGCCCACTCTTGTGGGTGTTAGGTGTTATAAACATAGGAGCTTTGGATCAGGCATGCTTTGTTTCCTGATCTTGGAGGAGCTTAGAGGAGAGTTAGGCTCCAACCTATTTGCCAATCAGCCCTGGGTGTACCCAGGGCAGAGCTACGGTGGCTCAAAGGATTTTTCAGCTAGAAGGGAGGCATCTGGATCATAAGCCATTTTGAGTAACATCTTTGAATGTAAGAATTGACATCGTGGTATAGGTACTGAAGTTGTAGTTACTTAAAAACACAATCAGAAATTATGTCATATATTTTCAGAAGTGACTCAGGGCTGGTTTATCAAAATTTGTATATATATATTCAACTGGCATTAAGATCCAGATCAAAGGAATACAACTTTGGGCTTGGATTCTAACAGACATCCTAGCTTCTATTCATTTAGTCAGTGGTGTCAACAAATACTTATTATTCAGGTATATTAATCACTTCTGAGAACAGAACTAATGCTCCTGTTCCACTAGCCAGCTCTGATAATTGTAGAGCGAACACCTAAGTTCTGACTTATGTCAAGAAAAGTCTTAAAGCTCTTTTATAAGACAGTTGTATTTGGATATCAAATCATGAAGACACCCACTTGTTAAGATTTCTAAAGCCGAATTCCAATTATTTTCATGGCAGTTAGGCATCAAAACACTTTTGAAAATCCTGCCAGGCTATGTGCACCATTTGTAAAGAGATAGCTTTAAGTGTCTCATCTAGATGCACATAAAATATAAGATGAAGGAAGTATTATTCATGGTGGCATAAATTACCTTCAGAACAGACGTGAAATACCAGTTCTTATAAAAAACCTTGATCTTCAGTTTATGATTTTCCAGTCCTAAGAGCAGTGCATGTTTTTTCATAATCTCATGGAATTCCAGTATTGTCAGAGCAACAGCCTTTCACTTGTAGTTCATTTCACTATGTATTTATCTAATTTGGCTTGAGGTATTGCTGTGGAGACCTTTCCCCATAACTGCCAATCCCAACATATGGCGAGTTATGTTTAAATTCTTACTGGCAAAACTATCAGTTTTTCAGAGATTCTGGCTTATATTCAGAGCTTCCTCTTCTCTAACCTCCTTTCCAAATGTCCTTGAATACATAAATGACTCAGTCAACCCGCTAATGACAGGCTCTCTGACTGGCTCCCACTCACTTGCAAACCTTGTTACTCATCTTGTATTTGTACCACCACGGCTTCCCAGCTATCTCCACTATCCAAAGACTTGTAAAAATTATGCATAATCTAGAAAATCAGAACCCAAGTAAGTCAGTGTTTGGACTGAAACACCAGGGATAGTACTAATCCCCAAGTATTCTCTGAGGTTAATGAAAGGCACCATAATAATCTTAAAGGATTGTTATACAGTCATCCGATTCATGCTGTTGTTCAGTCCTCTATATAACACATCATCCTTAGATCCATATGGAAATCTTAGATATAGTCCTCCTGTCCTATTGCAGGGTTGTAACTAAGTTAGGACAGGAGAATAGTTCAGGACCATGGCAAGGAATTAAGAAGTCTCAGATCAATCACTAACATGCACTTCAGTATTTACTTAAGGTATCTACTTAATGTGCAGAATCCTTTCCCCTTCAACATCTGTAGAACATGACTAATACTACTCCTTCAGCCTTTAAGGCTTTTGTGTTTCTGTTCTCTCTTCCTCTATATAAAAGCATGCAAATACTGTTTAAAAGCATCTGTATCCAAGCTTTTGGTGCTCTTAATGCCAACCAACCTTTGAAGTCATAGTATTTTCACCAACCAAATTCTATAGTCAACTGCCTGCCTGCTTTGGCGCACCCCCAAAACCATGCTTTACTTATGCAGTACATGATTTGAGCTCTTTGGAAACACAAAGTAGATATTCTCCTGCACATTTCGCTAGCAGGAGTTTTCTTACAACACAAATTGAGCTTAGATCAGAGGTCGCACACAACCTTGAGAGTGAAGTGGTAGAGCCAGGTCATCCTCCGGCAGACAGGGAGTCCAGTCTACCTATGTTTATTGATTTTACTAGCAGCAAAGCACTATGTACAGTTACATGAAAATGAGAGAGGAAGATCCCTGTCCTCTGGAGTTTGTGGTGAATTGATAATTCCAGAAGCACCAACTGAGAGGGGGAGGTTTCCCCTTCTGAATCATGCAGTTCTTCTGGCAGAGGCTTCAAGAACAGCTGAGCCCTAATTATTTCACCACATAACTTTAGATTATTCCTATAATAAGAGCTTACATGGGCTAGACATGCCAAGTCAGGCCCTTGTCAATATTCTTCAGCCTATTAGGATGGTATTTATTCTAAAGCTATCAAAAGAGAAGCTATGCAATTTGCTGAGTCTATAATTCTGCTGCTGATAATTAGTTCTGGTTTGCCCTAAATGTTCTAAAAAATGGGTCATTTGCAACAAAATATGTTCAGCAATATTTCTGTATTCTGTCTACATAGTGAGAAAGACAAGTAAAGTTTCACATCGATGAATTAATTATTTAGCATGTTCTCATTCTCTAAGCACACAGAATCTTTTTTTCTTAAATGCCTCCAAATTACCTACATTGGTGAAGAAGACTAGAGGAGCTGAAGAAGCAGTAACCAACCCAGTAAGATGCATGAACTCTTTCGATAGAGGCCGTGCTCAAAACAACATTAATGGCAAAACTCCTTTTGGCCTGAGGTGGCTTTGAGGGACCCTTCATTTGAATAAGATGAGAGAAAGCTCTCTCACTCCTGCAGATAAAAAAATCATCAGAATGGTGGTATAAAACCTTTCCAAGTTGAGTTCTCATCTTAAGGGGGGCTTGGAAGCTGGGGTAAGTACACAGAGCATTGTATATTCAGGAAAAACACAGACGCCAATCTATGATGTATATAAGTATTACATGGAGGAAAAACAACTATGGAAGGATTAGAGCAACAGATTCATCTTCCATATACCCACTGAACAGGTTTTGGACTGCCTTCAGGTGATTTTTGGTTTATAATGACATAACTTTGTAGTCTTACTATGACTTGGGCTAAGTTGTATAAATTGTAATTTTGCAGTTCTGTGAAGAAGGATATGGAGGCTTTAGGCATTGATTTACTCAGAAGCTACATTAAACATGTAGTTGATTGCCATAGTGTTGTTAATGCTGAAGGGGTTTCTGGGAGGAGGATCAGAACGATGATCATAAGAGAAGAAAATGTGTTTCGGAATTTCTGCCATTTTTTGTTGGTGGCAAGTATTTTGAAGAGCCCTTGAGGATGCTTAATGTGCAAAAGTGTCTTCCTGGCTCAGGGGGCCAAGCTGACAGTGGTTTGAATTTAGATTTGACTAAGCTTTGAAGTGCACGATTGCTTTAATTTGTTTGGAAAAAGTGTCTCCAGGATGTGTACCTGGAACAAACAAATTCTTTTTACTTTTTAGTTATTTAGGGTTCTTTAGATGCACACGCTATGTATGTGCATAAAAGTTGTGAACCACAAAAAAGCAGTTTCATATTGCGCCCCAAAGAAAAATTATTCAGAATAGGAAACAGTAAAAGGACCACACTGCCAATATGCATATGCTTTTCTGTCACTGCAGAATACTAACTGGGAAGGTAATGCATTGGTTACATCTTAATTTCCAAAATGAATTTTTTTAAAAATAAAATAATCCAGAAACTAAAATGTGACAATCTCAGGACTCTTTAACTTCATTCTTCCTGCAATTTTGTTGACATGGCTGTTTGTTATCCAAAGAAAAAATAATTTGGCAATTAATTTTCATCAGCTTTTCAGAACCTGCAATGGCAAAAGTGAGGTAGAAGGACATGTGCCTGAGGAAACAATGTATTTGTAAAACATGAAGGAAAACACACCAAACCCTCTCCCCCAATACTTAAGCAGAAAATTCTGTATGATTGGATTACAGTAACCGAAGGCAAATGAAGCACCATGAAAATGTGAAGAATAGGGAGCTTCTGTGCATTGAATGAAACTTTAGTTCCAGTAGGATGGAGGGTCTGCTTTGCTGATATGTTTTCCTTTCTTTTTTTCACACTGGAATTTATGCAAAACCAAATAGCTTTATTTGCTGTGAAAAAAACCAACAAAAATCAAACCGCAACGTTTTTTTTTCTCCTGTGCTAAAGAAGGTATTAAGAATCTGCTTAGGAGAGAAGAACTATTGACTATTAAAAAACTTGAATTACTGAGTACCTGAGACTGAAATCACTAAAATCATATGTAGGATTGATATTGATCATTTGGAGTGAATTCCTGTAGTTTTAGTGAAGGATTTAAAGTATCAGGCATCACCCCTCTTATGAAAAAAAAAAAAAAAGATGTTTTTTCATTGCTGCACATTCAGAATTCTCATACATGTCTGCTCCTACAGATTCTACTTCTCTGAAGGATGTTCAGGGCTCAAACCTCAAGCTTAAATTAAAACAAACACAGGGATAAAAATCTACTTCTTATAATTTTTCATTCTAGTGGTTGCAAAAAGAAGCCATTCCAATGGAATCAACTGAGCTGCCATGTCTTCTTATTCCTAGAGGAGTTTGGAAGAAACATGTTCAAGTAAGTGGCATTAGCTTAAGTTTCTTGCTACCTATTCCAGAAACAACTCAGGGCTGGTGATTTATAAGCTGTGAAATGGTTAAGAAGTCATTGTAACTTGTCCGTTGAGAAGACCTGCTAAGCTATTACTTAAAGCTGTAAGACGGAAACTGCATCTTTTTTCCAGTTTTTCAGACTCCATTTGGAAGTGTCTTCTTCTTGAGCTGAAGAGTAGTTAATGAAAACTAGAGCTTCGTCCTTTGCAGTAAGACAGCTATGTACATTTGAATTAGATTATTGTTATTGCCTTTGGAAAGGAAAAAGAGAAGAGTGCATTTGGAGCCTCAATAGACTAGAAATTTGCTGGTCCGGTAGTTCCAGAGGCATAAACACCATCATTGTACTGATCTGCCTCTTGTGTTTTTTGCAGTTAAGGGTTAGCAAAGATATCTCTACTTAGCTCAGTAGAAACAATGGAGAAAGGGGTAGTTAGTTTAAGAGCAGGTATGTTTGGCTCTGACTCACTAATGTCTCAAGAAATTCTGATTTTATTCCACTTTTTAAAAAATATCAGTAATGGTACTTACCTAGAATGTTTATTTTGGATGGAAGCTATGGTACAGAACTGAATCTGGATTTCAGCATAGTCCATGGCCTCTTACTGGATGGAGAACTACTGCTCATGGTTTTGCATGTCTAAATCAAGAACTGGATCAAAAGCTACTTAGGCCTTGAGTGAAGAATAATATATTTCAGACCCCTGAATTCTTGTTATTTTGGAAAACAGGAGATATCAGGTGAGTTTCTGGAGGGCTGTTTTACTATAAGCCTTCATGTTTAGGCCTGTAGCAAAAAACCTTCTAAGGGAAGGCTTTATGTAGCACGATGGCTATGAATATAAAACAAAACTACAACTATTTCTCAAGATTTTTCTGTCAAAAATAAGTCACTGTCAATATCATGTCTTGCATCTGTGTTGTTCTCTGTGTAAAAAGCATTTTGAATGCTTTTACTGTAAAGGCTTTTTTTTTGCCAGACAGGAGGCAGAATTTTCTTTTATATTCTAGTATTTTGTAGTATTTCTGACACTGAGAAGATAGGAGATTTATATTTTGTACTTAAGCAAAACCTGCTGTCATTTGGAAGTTTCCTTTTCTAAAAAATATACATAGTAGCAGAAAAAAAATGCTTAGGCAGTTTTATTATGAGTGATACTCTTTTCTGGAGCAACTCCACAGATTCCAGATGTCTTACATGACAGCTGCACATGCTTATTATGACCAGATTTTCAGTAGTACTGAAAACCAGAATTTCCACCGATTTTATGAAGATCTCCGTGTGTTCACTGCAGCAGACAATTCCATCTTGGTGAGACACTGAATATGAAAAAATAAGGCTTATTGGCTCATTAAGAGACTTCAAAATTCAATTGGTACAGGAAGAAAATTTTTTTCACAGTAATGTAATTAAACTATTTAAATAACAAAGATGTGCCATAGAAGAATAAATCCAAATAATGAAGCCTGCTATCAAGCAATCACAGAAACTCATCCTCTCCTCTAAAATAAGATTTTTCTAGAACAAGCCTTAATGAGCTGTTCTTGCATTGATTTCTATAAAGGACAGCTCTATAGGGAACATGTATCATGTGAAAAATCAGCCCTAACTTTGTATATATATATATATATATAAAAATATTGCCAATCTTAGTTCCAAGCCTTCTACAAACCTTTCATGAAGCAAACTGCCACCTTATACATTTTAAGTCATCAGTGGGACAGAATCAAACTAGGATGAAAGTTAATTCTGTAAAACTTAAAAACAATGAAAACACTTCTGTAAAGTGTTTTGCTTTTATTTTTTGTTTTTAAAATCTTTGGCATTTTTAAACTTTGTCTGAATTCATGTGATAGTTAAGTGATAGGATCTTCAGAGAAGGCTTTGAAAACTTACGCATTAAGTTCCCTACTTTAAGGCCTTGATGGAAGTCATGTCTTGCAAGGAATGAACTCACCCCAGCCATGCTTGTAGCAGCTGCAAAACTAGAAAACCGGTTTCTTAAGCAGCTGGTACAGGCAGCAGCATAGAATATTGTGCATTCCCAGAAATAAGAAATAATGTGCATTCTTCATATCTTTACTTTTCCAGCAACAAGTGGAGAAAAGGAGAAGACTTCAGCTCCAGACAACTATGAGGCCCAGGATTGTGAAATTCAGGTTGTCCAGGCAGTGGGTACTGAAAATCATCCTGGAGCAAATCCACAATCAGAATCACTGAAGATATGGTCCTGCTATGGCACAGTCACTGGGACATGAGGGCAAGAGAGACATTAGAGCAAGTCTAACAATGCTTCTGGCAACTTGTTTGGTTTTCTGACCATCATGCTGACATGGTGGCCTTCCTTTTGGAGGAGCCATCACCCCTACAGCTCACCTTACTTTAGGGGTGACACTGGGGCCAATGCAGTCTGACACAGTCATCGATGGCTGACCAGTGGAGACGGCGTGTACCTTCACAGCACAGCTGTGGATGGCACCAAAATGTGGGGAGGGGTGGATGCACTGGAGGATGGCATGCCACTGTGAGAGGCCGAAATGAGCTGGAGGAATGATCCCATGGCAAGCTCATAGAGTTCAGTGATAGCAAATGAGAAGTCCCTTATGTGGAGCAGCAGGGTGGGCTGGGGTAACTAATTGTCTAGGTGACAGCTCTGGAGTCAAGGGCCTCAGGACTGCGGTGATTATGCGTCAGCAGTTGCAATTAAAGTTAACCACATAGTGGATTCTCTTAAAGTGTAAACAGCAGATTGAGTAATCCCACCTACTTGGTACTCAGAAGACCATAGCTGGAGTACTCTGTCCAGTTTCAGCCATCTCGGTACAAGAGATATCTACAAAGTGTAGAGAGTGCAGCAGAGGGGAGAGAGGGCTGGAGCACATGGCACACAAGGTGAGGTTGGAGGATTTGAGCTTGCTCAGCCATGAGAGAAGGGGGTTGCAGAAACAAAGCCAGATTCTTCTGAGAAGTAGAGCTGAAGCACAAGATGTGATTGTCACAGGATAAAATACAGGAAAAGCAGTATGACCACTGTTACAGGAAAGAACATTTGACACCTTGAGCACTGGTACAGCTTGCCCCAGGCAGGCTGTGAAATCAATCCTCATCCTTGGAGATTTTCAACACTCAGCTGAAAAACGCCCTAAGCAATCTGATCTAACTTTGAAGTTAGCATGGCTTTCATGTCCCCTCCGACCTAATTTACTCTGGTTGCTGAATCAATTGTCACTAGATGAAGGCCTCAGCTGCCAGCATGTTCCTTCCAGACACACTGACCCCAGGCTGGTTGCCAGCTGAACAGTACAAGCTAAGGCCTGTAAGCTCTAGAGGCTTCCTGATGGTGCTAGATATGGTGAGTCACATTCTCAGATATGGATGAAAATTCTGGCTGCCTTTGAAAAATCTGGGCGGGCTTTCTGGTCAAGTCAGGAGTTTTGAACCTTGTGTCTTCAACAAGTGGCATTGATCTTCTGAATTCAAACTTCCTCTTTGTGACAGGGAGCCTAGCTAGAATGGTGTCAAACAGCAGAGGCTTGAGCTGCTGATGGAAATTTCTCCTCTATGCACTGACAGTTTTTGAACACCAGTTCTTCCAAATAGTTGACTATCTACATACCAGTTGCTTGTGCTATGCAATGCTGGAAGCAAGGGAAAGCCAGATAGACTTGAGATGTCACAGACTCTTGAGCAGGAGCAGCAAGAGGGGCAACAGCAGGCAGCAGTTACTGCTGAATGAAAGCTGGTAGCTGTGGGTACCTCTGTCTGTGTCTATTGCATGGTGTTTCACCAGGTGTCACACTAAAGGTCTCTGCGCAGGTGTGAAGAGATGCAAGTAAGTGGTATGCCAAGCTGCGCTGCTGCTACTTGGCCCTGGAGATGAAGTCAGTGTGCTCAAGAAAGAACTAGTCTTGAACTTGATCTGACCACAAGTAGTTGGCCTCTTCACTCTTTTGTGGATCTCAGTGTTAATGGAGACACATATTTACAGTTCTTTACAAGCCAAGAACATGATTACATACCACTTACCCAATTATTACTATTGATTTCGAATGTGTGATGTACGTGTCAGCAATTTCATCAGCCTGTCATAGAATGGCCTAGGCTGGAAGGGACCTTAGAGATCATCTAGTTCAACCTCCCTGTTATGGGCAGGGATGCCACCTCTCAACTAGAGCAGGCAACACATGGGAACTGAGTGGGAATCGAACCCGTGACCTCGGTGTTGGTCATTGTTGCCAACACCGCTGTTCAAACCACTGAGCTAACCGGCTCCCTAAGTGTCAAATGAAAGGTAAAGATAAAGATCGAACGCTTCATCACTTCTGGGTAAAACTATATAACAACAAAATATGGGAGAAAGATGAATGACATTTTGAATCTAATAACATATTTTTAGTCCTCAGAGAGCCCTGGACACCTGCATGGGTGTTGAGAGATTTCATTTTTTGTAGTAAAGGGACTTAGAAAAAGCATAACAAAGAACACAATTAGAAGGAACAAGAAGTCTCAGACCAGTAATCAGTCAAGTGTCATCAAATAATTGCTTACAGCAGTCACTTGAACCATGAATATAACATGACTTTTTGACTAAGAAGTCAGAAGTTCCTTATTGTAATAAAAAGTTTAAGTCCAAGAACATATAAATAAAAAGGTTGTAACTCATCTTCTAAGTTTTAGAGCCTGGATTTGAGATGGAGAACATAATCCTAAAATACTTTTTAAAGAAGGTAAGGTATGCATATAAATACAAAAAAGGAGAAATATTTGAATATTTAGTTTTCTTTGCTACTAATAAAAGTAGTGAATGGGACACCTCCGGGGAATGCCGAGGTGGAAATATGGCTAAAATATAGTTTCCCCATGAAGACTGGAACGGTCTTAGTTACCAGCTGAAAAATTAAAAACGAAATACAGAGATAGTGATGACACAGAACATATGCTTTCATCCCTACGATGTGGCAACTGGTGACAGCACAATGATTCAATGAGATTTAGAGAGCCAAGAATCATTAGAAAAAAAGCAAAGAATTAATGTGTATATGTAGAACAAAACAGCATTGTTAGCTGTCTGACTATTCTATAGAAAACTGTGCTTTAAAAAAATGTTGGTTTACTCTAAGCACACTTTTTGTTAAACCTTTTTAAACAGCTTTTTGTAATTGACCAGAAAAACATTTTTCTTTCTTTTTTTTTTTAACTAGAACTGAGTTTTACATATATTGAATATTGCTGCAAAGAGGATGGGATTTTTTTCCCCTCAATGTCTTTTGTGTCAGAGATCTCAAATAACAAAGGAAAAATGAGACAAAATGAGGAAATGCTTTCTGTCATAATATGGAGAGCTGGAAGAGGAAAAGTGTGCAGTCACTCATACTGCAGGTCTTATGGAATATATTTGACAAATATATGTGACAAGTGATACAGATGTAGATGATTTTGCCTTTGGACCAAAGAATGGACAAAAAAGACTCATTGAAAACCTTTCTAGCCCTAATTTTTAATATTTTTGTGATAGTCTAATATGAACTTGAGCTTGTTCTGACCCAAAGCCTGAAAATGAAACAGAGTCAATATTCTTTTTTTATCATTTGTGGTTTTGACATCTGCTGGCATTAATAGAAAAAACCTCTTTCTTTACTTTGAATGTTCAAAGTCATGTTTTGGAACTGATAATACCTAGTCATTGAGAACAAACATAAAACTACTTCAAAAGCAACAATTACCATAAAATATCTATTTTAGACTTGTGCAAAGTTATTTTTGTTTAATTTTGTGTTAATGGAAAGTTATGCAAAATAAAGTTAAGCATGAAGATGCCCACTTTCAGCTGCTATAAATAAGAATGGACATATTGAAATAAATTAAACCATTTCTGTTTGCTGAAAAAAGTTATATGAACATAAATATTTTGTAACACAACTGTATGTGCATTACAGAAGTAAAAATTATTGTCTGCCATTGCTTTATGGAAGATCTATTTTACCTACCAGGATTCTGAGTAAATTGGTAGTATGTAAGAGCTAACTACAGCAAAATGTAGATTAGAACAAAAGCATGGGAGGTGTACCTGTGCAAAAACTGGAATTGGGACCAAAAGGAACTGGAAGGGGTATTCTGCACTCTATAGCAAATATTAACAATAGTTGGCCTAGCCTGTGGAATATGGAGATATTTCAAACTAACTGTGCCTTGGTGTTATTTTTTCAAGGCACTTAGAACTAGACATGCAATCTTGTATTTTATTTCTTTTTCATTCCCTGGACATTATATATACATACATATGTACATATATGTACACATACATATATACACACACATACACATGTATGTGTGTGTGTATGTGTGTGTATCTATGCACACATTTCAATGTGTTCTGTACTTTTGCATTTGCCCTGGCTTTTTATCTTTTCCATTTGTCCTGTCTGCCTCTGTGAATTGGTTTCATGTTTCCCGAGACGCAGACCACTCAGCTCCCATTGACTGTGAGCTCATGAAGCTATTACGAACTGTAAAGTTCAACATTCATATAAATACTTTCAAGAACAAGGTCTCAGCTGTCTCTAGATGCCTAAATTTAAACATCTTGCTTCTACTTGATGGCACAGTTTTTTATGACTTCTGTTAAAACAATGCTAATGTAATTTTCTATGTGTCCCTACCGACCCTGGCTCCATCATTAGATGCTGGGAATATGTACTCTGTACATTTTCCAGTCTTTGTGGATTTTCACTGAATTGTATTAAGCAATTTCTATCTATGGACCTTTTTGTTTTGACTTGCCCCTCTTTGTTTAAGAGTTTCCAACCATGCTGAAATCTGCAGTGAATCTTTTTCTTACTAACAAAAGTTGTTACATTAGTTACCACAAGTTTTAATCACCAAGACTTCCTTCTCATTTGTATATATGTTTAGGATTTTACTATGTTGTATGATGTGGGGATTTTTCTAAGCATTACTTTGTCTCCAGATGCAGCATTTATTTGGCTTTGCTATACGACAAATTTACCAACCCAAAAATCTAATGGCCACTAAAAGCATTAGTTCTGTTGAAATATGTTATGTATGCACATTTATATTTATTTTAATAATATATTTTCTTTGCACAGAGAGAACTTATCTCAAAAGATTTTAAAGGTTTTTAAATTAACCTACATATACATCAAAAGAAATGCATAGATGCCCAATGAAGCTAAAGAATAGAAGTAGTTACAATTTTTGTCTATATTACCTGTTGAAATAATTTCACAGAGGAGACACTGAAACTGTTTAAGATATTATGCTAGTAGTTTTGATCTGACTTGAATGAAAAATCTTTATTTTTTTTAGTTTGGCTTATGATTCACCATCTCAGTTCCGATAATTTATGAATAATCTTCCACTAAATTTCATGTGCTAGTCCTTGTTTCATTGATAAGTTTATAGTGTGTTCTCTGCCATACTCCACAAATTCCTACCAAAATAGCAATCGTTTTTTAAACCATTCCTCAACAATGTTTACCCACTCTGTAGAGCTGCATGTCTTATAGATGGGCAGCAATTCCATTATAAATATGCTGGTTCCTATTGGTTGTTATGTTCCTCTTGGTTGTTATGTTCATTCAATACATCAATTACAATTTTGCAGTACTTCTGTAGCTGGGTAGCAGATTTTACATTTGTGGACCTGCTTCCTATAAAGAAATGCTACTTTTTTTCTTTAGAAAACAAACAAAAGTCTCACCAACAAAAAAAACCCCTCTGCTTCTGAAGACCAGTTTTAAACAGTTGGCAAAAAAATTATAAGGTGACACAAAGGCAGGAAAACAGTAAATGTAAAAGGTCCCAATAATAATTTAGAAAACTTTCTAGACTAGAAAATTTGGGTCATTATAGGAATAGATAAGGAAACTGAGGATTTGGGGAAAAGGTGGGCCTCCTACTTCTTCCTCTTTCCTGCGTTTTTAATTTCCGGAATTGATTTTCACATGCAGAGAGCAGACATGAGGGGTTCTTCTTCAGTACTGGAACCTGCAATAAAGGGCAAGCTGAAGCATTTTGGAGAGTTCTGTGTAACCAATGGCCACTATTCATTTATGTGATTAAAACAGAGACCCCAATAAATCTTTGGAACAAATTCCGCTATCCTTATTCATCTCAGATAGCATCTCTGCCCACAAGTATTCTTGATATATGTGTAAGTGAAAGTGTTATTATATATGTTAATGCTAATAATATTACTTGGATAAAACTCTTTGGAAGTTGAATTTGGTCAGGAGCTAGAATCCTCTGCTTCTCAAGCTCTGCAGAAATCCAGTGTCTTCTAGCTCATTTGGCATTAAATTACACCAGATAAATTGTCAAATTGGAAATCCACTAATTCAATTTACTAAAGTCCCTTTATGTGTTGTGGTAGAGCATCCAAACCTGGTGCAGCCTGATCTAAATTAGTCTGTATGAGCTGATGAGATCAAAGAATAATGAGAGCTACTGTTCATGTCTGCCATCCCTTCCAAAAAGAAAAAAAAGAGTGAATACAATGACAGTATTATACAAAGGCAAGCCACAAGGACCTGCCAATTACATAAAATAATTGAATATTAACATATGCATAACAACATCTAAGTAGTTAAATGCTGCAAAATAAAGTACTCATTTGGAGTAGAAAACTGTGACAAATTGTTGGTATAGCTGTTTATTTTGATGCTAAAAGTTCATGCTGATTGCCAGCTGGAGGAGAGAGAAGAGGGAGATGTAGCACAGAGGGTATTTTTTTATCCATGATAATTACACTTTTGAAAGCCAAATACTTTCCTACCGGCTGGTTAGTTTTTGCCACACTCTTTGGAACGAGCATATAAATGTCCTCACGCATAGACAAAAAGAGTTATCATTAAAAGTACCGCCTACAAACTCTTGGATTTTTAGGCTTTCTTTAAATGAAACTCTAAGGTTTTTTTGTGTGTTTCTGTTGCAAGTAATAATGTACGTCTCTACTGCAGAATTGGGTAAGACCAGACTAACTGAAGCACACTGAACATCTGTATCTTTGCCAAGCCTATATAATTCTATCCGTGTTCCTTCTATATTAACTTATAAGAAGAGCTAAAACTTCGGAGTGTGTGGAAGGATCACAAACCTCTTTGTAATGTATTAAGCTGTACCATTCCACATTTTTTTGTATAAGGAGAACAATGTATACCAGAGATCTTGAGTACCCCCTCCCCCTGTGCATTATCGCTTATTGGAAGATTTCTAGTAAGCGCACTTGGCAGAAATTCTGAATTGGAAAAGGGAACGGCTTTTTCAGCTGCTGGTAGAAAGTAACAAATTTGTATAGAAAAGCTCTTCTTTCACCTGATAGAGACTTGATGGCTGGCAAGTAACATTTTTTTTTCACCTGGATTGCACTTTTGAAAGGTTTTGCAAATGTTTTAAATGCAATTCTGCTCTGGCTGTCACTTTGCTGAAGTGCTGGGTAGCACTTTAAGAATCTTTTGGGTGGTATATTAATATCAGGCTACAAATTATAGTCACAGTCAGCTGCTTTAGGAAAAATTAATTGAACAGAATGTGTATGAAAGCTATTTGATTCCTAGTCTGCCACTAGAATATTTTGTACCTATATGGCCCAATTTCTCATTATTTTTTCATCCGAAATGACATTACTTTTGTCATTAGGATAGATCAACCACTGCAATTTACATATTCTAAAATCTCACTTCCAGCCCACTTCTTAAAAGCACACTACCTCTTCTTGCAGCATGCATTTTGCACACATCTCATATCTGATTTTATTGTAATCACTCATTTCTTAATGCTCCTTCAGCTCATATCTTTTTTTGCTCTGCTTGGCATGCTCCTTGGAGTATAATCAAAATGGTCTCTGATCTTATTATTCAGTAGGCCATATGAGAAAACACATGTGATCTTATCCCACGGCTCATCACCACCATTGTATTCCACATAAATTTTCTTAGTCATTCTAGAATTTTTGTTTCACTTAGTCTACAAACTCTGCAGGACTTATGAATTAATCCTTTTACAGGTCACTTTACTGTCCAAGGAAATCTACAAGCATCACTTTTATTGCTCTCGGTGACCAGTACTAGTTTTCTACTAATCTATGGTGGCAAATATTATTGTAGTTGAGCACTAACAGCTTTAGTTTTTCATCTCCAAGCTCTAAATCAGTTGGGAGATCATTACTTGCCTATTAATAAATATCCTCCAGTCTGGGCTGGACACTGAAGGTTACAGTATAAGGCTACATCCTCATACTCTTTACTCCCATTCTGCGTGGGTGCAGGGATGGGCTAATCTGAAGCCTTTATCCCATGTTCTTGTCTCATTTTATTTTGAAATGATACTGATTCCTTCCTTGCACCCCCTCCAACCTTTACTGGTGGCACAGCTTTCTTTAGTGGGGCTCTTAACTCCATTACCACACTCTCTGCCACTTTATCCTTTGTCTCAGAGTCTGAGGGCACAATTTCGTATAAAGAACATAATGTCATAATCCAGTAATTTTTGATGTATATAAGCTTCTCTTTCAACATCCTTGTAATTATATTATATGCTCATAAAAAAAGCCTACAATTTCCTGATTTAGCTACTGCCCAAATCAATTGCATTATATTTGTCTGTAGACATACTGTATATATTTGCATTTCTGATATGTTTTCTTTCTTTCAAGCTTCTTGAATGTGAACTGAAACTGAATTACATTCTGTTGTGTACTTGTAAGGAAAATGTCTCCTTGTAGTATTTCGATTTTCTTCCTTCGTCCATGCAATGTTTTTTGTGAATATTTAAAACTACTTTAAAACCACTTTACTACATTTACAATTTTTAAAAATATTTTTCAGGAGGCAGTATTTCTCATGCTCTGCTTAGATAATAACCTAATGGGAGGCAGGAATGATTTTAACCTCTTTCAGAAACCAGAATCCGATAATTTTGTACTATGTATTTTTTTTTTTACTTTATTGAATGAAAATCTGAAAAGGATGCCTATATACTAACCAGCTTTTGACTAGAATCTACCGATTTAAGGTGCTGGTTATAGTTCAACAGGAATTCATATTTGAAATATCAGTTTATTTAGATTATGAGAAACACTAACAAACCAAAAGGTTAATACTTCTAATTGTTAATCTACTCTTAAACTAAGAAGAAAATTTTGTTTCTGCGAGAGTTAATTTTGCAATGAAAAGACTTGTACTGGTGTATATCCTACCTCACTTTCTGTTAAAATGCAATGCAGTAGAAAACAGCTCATCAATTTGGACTACCTAGTCATAACTCTATAAAGGAAATATATTTGTACATCTCTTCATTCCTGTCATGCCTAATGACTTAAGTGGGTACATATATTTAAACTGAAAAGAAGTAAAAAATTTTGCTGTGATGCTAGCAAAAAATGATTTGGAGAAATATTCCAAATATTGATATTCCAATAAATGACATAGAATCATAGAATGGCCTAGGCTGGAAGGGACCTTAGAGATCATTTTAATCCAGCCTCCCTGTCACCAGGGAAGCCACCTCTCCACTAGATGAGGTAACACATGGGGACTGAACGGGAATCGAACCCGTGACCTTGGCATTGTTAGTGCCACGCTCAACTGACTGAGCTAACCGGCCCCCTAAATATAAACTTATCATCTTTTCAGACTACGGATCAGGTAAGAGAGGACACCCACAGTGCATAAGGGCAGGGACTGAGATTGAAAAATTCTTGTCAAGAACGGTGGGTGGAAGGGGTATTGAAAAATTTTGAAAATCAGTGCAATTTCAATCTCAGCACAGAGGTGAATGCAACTTTATGATGCAGAACATCTGTAACGAAAGAATTCTTTCTACAAGCTGATATTAGATAACTACAATTATTTTTCTGTCCTAAGCAGCTTAAGTAGAAGACTAAAATGCTGATTTCTTGAAGCAAGACATTGATGGAGACAGAAGACTAAAACCTGAGGTACAATTTCTTAACAGCATTGAAACAAAATTGTTACCTTCTTTAAAATTGAACTGAAATGTCAGATTTGCAACCTTAAACAGAAGTATCTTTATTATAAATGTTTCAGCATAGCCAGATGAAAAGTGTAAAACAAAGCACAAAGTAACAAAAACTGAGATCGCCATCCTTGGAACCCATGTTATTGACAGAGATGAGAGCAGTTAGGGTAGGCCCTGGGATAAAGAATTTTTTTCAGTGGCAGGAGTGCTTCATCTATGCCAAAGAAAGGAGCTGAAGGGAAAGTGAGGTGCCTGAGGCCTTTACACACTAGACAGAGAAAACTCAGTGCAAAGTAGATAAAGAGAGAGATGCTGATTTTATGTTAGGAAAATGCATTGTCAGTGAACATCTGGATTGTTCCATGTGACGCCATCCAGAGACAGGCTTGAGAGGTGAGCTCATGCCAACCTCATGAAGTTCAACAAGGCCAAGTGCAAGGTCCTGCACCTGGGTCGGGGCAATCTCAACCACAAATACAGGCTGGGTGACGAGTGGATAAAGAGCAGCCCTGAAGAGAAGGACTTCAGGGTGCTGGTTGATGAGGCACTCAACATGAACTGGCAATGTGCACTGGCAGTCTAAGAATCCAACGATATGTTGTGCTGCATCAGAAGAAGTGTGGCCAGCAGGTCAAGGGAGGTCATTCTCCCCTTCTACTATGCTCTTGTGAGACCCCACCTGGAGTACTGCGTCCAGCTCTGGAGTACCCAACACAAGAAGGACATGGACCTGTTACAGTGGGTCCAGAGGAGGGCCATAAAGAAGATCAGAGGGCTTGAGCACCTCCCCTGTTGAGGACAGGCTGAGAGAGTTGGGATTGTTCAGCCTGAAGAAGAGAAGGCTCAGGGGAGACTTTATAGCAGCCTTCCAGTACTTAAAAGGAGTCTACAAGAAAGCTGAGGACGGGCTATTTACAAGGACATAATGACAGAATGAGGGGCTATGGTTTTAAACTGGAGCAGGGTACGTTTAGATTAGACATTAGGAAGAAGTTCCTTACTATGAGGCTGGTGAGGCACTGGAACAGGTTACCTAGAGAGGTGTTGGAGTCTCCAGCCCAGGAAGCGTTCAAGGTCAGGCTGGATGGGGCTTTGAGCAACGCGGCCTAGTGAAAGGTGCCCCTGCCATGGGTAGGGGGCTTGAAACTAGATGATCTTTACGGTCCCTTCCAACTCAAACCATTCTATGATTCTATGTGTTTAGGTGTCAGAGATCAAACCAAGTCATCTTTGGTTTTGTTTTTGCCTTGTTTTTTTCGTTTACTGAATTTGCAGAGCATCCTTACCAATAAAGAAATAGATAATGTGCTTATCTACTTCAATAGATAATGTATTAATCTATTTTGAATACCTCTTCATAGCAATCATAAATGATAAATAGGAAGTGAATAGGAATAAAAGAAATGGGAAAGACATTTGAGTAAGAGAGGTACTGTATTCCTGAATGGGCTTGTAGATGGGCTTGTTTAGGAGAATGTTCACTACGAACTTAATCTTCAATAACTACCCAAACTGATTTTCCAAGCCCTTCTAAATGCTACAAACACTAGTGTACTTTATCGAAATCTCAGTAATAGCAACCTGTGTACGTGTTCACAACCTGTTGGCAATACCGACAATGCTGTTAGCTTCCTTACATCTGACAATGCTCTTAGCTTCCTTACATTTTCTTTGTTTTGAACAGATTGTTCATTCATGAATTTTTCTCAAGTGCAGAATGTAGCTACTTAAGAAAAAGGCTGTATCAACAATCTGGCAGATCAATGTATTTCTGTTTTCTGAAACACAGCTTTTCAAAATTCCTTTTAAAGCACTAGGCTTTCTCTTCTTCTTACCCTTTACCCTTACTGTGGATCTGATACTGATCCTACTCAATTTAGAAGCATAGGCTCCATCTTGCAGGTGTGATTCCAACCCTCTTGGAACTTCTTCCTCTCTTCTTAGCTACAAGCAGACAAATGTGTTGTTTACTTTGTCATTTTGACAAAACTGCCAGCATGGAATAGTACAGTGAGCTTGATAGATACAATTTTCTAATGAACCATCATAACGGCTCTACAATGCTTTCCACATTCTCTAGAGAATTAATGTTTTACACTGAGTGATTCTTGTACTTTGCTCACTCCCATTGCTTATGTTATGTAGATACTTGCGGTTTCCCTCCTTAATGGTTTTCCAATCACTTAGTCCTTGTGCTTCTTTCCATGCTTTATCAGCTTCCATGCCATTGTTTAGACATCATCAAAAAGTCCTTATGTAAATTCATAATTGTTAGTATCCCCATTTCTTTTTTAAAATCCCTCCCCTGCAGCATTTGCAAAAAAGCCTTAAAAGCCAGATAAATCTAAAAGAATTCCTATGCTTCTCTTTGGTAATAAATTGAAGTCCATAAATTACAGTCTTTTAAGTCATGTATTAATGCTTATCTAACAATTAGAAAATTGTTCTTGTTGTGAAGAAAGCCACTACACTGGGTTTCTATAGTGCATTATGAAAAATACACTATAATTCTACATGGGTCAGTTGGCATGAATATTTCCCACAGAACAAAACATTCAAGACTCAGTCCACAAATCCAACTGGAATAGAACTATGGTCAAATTAATGTAAACACACGAGTAAGAAGATTTAAAGCAAGTCAGCCAATGATTACCAAAACATTAAACTCTTGACTCTTAGAATATTTAAAAATACAATTAACATCTAATTACAGTGTTGTTTAAAAGCACTGAATTTGTATCTCTGTAATATATGTAGCCTGTATTTTGATGCTTTATTCTTTTGAGGTGATGTCAGTACCAACCCACATATTATTTTTCATACATAGAGTTTGGAGTCTAAGTTTCCTGATAAGAACATGACTGGATCTAAAATACTTCTGTAAAATAGAAAATACTTTCCTCTGTTTGAATGAAAAAAGTTTCCAGCAAAATAACTGTCTACATCTTTTCATAAAAAAGCTCAGGCACAGAGGTAACCTAGTCTCCAAATGAGCCATTCAATTTTGCTACAGAATTGTTTGGGACAATGAAGCTTATGAAATGTAAATTGCCTTATCGAGTGCTTGAAAATTAATCCTAGATTAAAAATACATTTAAAAATGTTATTAGGGCTGTCATGTTACTAATAACAAGCCTAGCTTTTCCCTCTACTTCGGGACAGGAGACAAATTCAATTACCTTTTTGCTAATTGTCTGATGTATGTTCTTTTTGTAATGCATATTCTTTTAAATGCTTCAAGTTCATAATTGCTAGTGAGAGACAGCTGTACAGCTAAGATTTGGTGTATCAAGTGGAAAAATGCAATTCATTAGCAAGGCAGGAGCCTATGAAGACCTGTGCACTCACTGCTTTAGGAAAATCAGTTGAAACTTTATGAAAGAAGTTGCAGAAATGTTAAACACTAGTTACTTTCATAGCAGAAATATCAGTCTCTCCTTCCAATTAAGCAAATCAGCCATGATGAAGCTGCCTTGTGTCCAGCATTTTCCATGAGAAACAAACCCAAGGGGATGGATCTCAGGCCAAGAATTTTTCCCCTTCAGAAAGAATCAGATATGTGTGTGATGGCTGCAATGCTGCCAAGGGCACACATTCAGTGGCATATTCAGTCCAAGGTCCTTGTTCTCCTCTTCAAGGACTGTAATGGGCATTGGCATTAATATTTCAAGGGCTTCCTCTAATTTCACATCCCTCCAAGTATAAAGAGTAATCACCTAAGGAGATATTATTACCGAGTAGTTGCTAAGCTTCCTACTACAGGAAATTAAATGGGATCACTGCTAGCCTCCCTCACACTAAAAAGGAACGCATACCTCTCTGCCTGGATTTTTGTTTGAAGATAGCAATCTTTAGGTTAGTAAATTTTCAATTTGTAAGCCCTTGGACCTGGGTATTGTCTTCAAATCCAGCTCCATTATGCCTGGAAAAGATACAGCAGCACTGCCAACTCATATATTTTTTACCATTACTCGTTTTATGTTTAGTGTTGTTTTTTTTCCATGCCTAGTTCCTACATGAAAATGGCTACAGCAGAATTTTTGCTTTCACTATTAGAAAAGAGTTACTAGAGATCACATAATTTTCAAGGGAGGAGCGGGGCTCAGAGGCCTTGCAGCTGTGAAATTTAAAGGTTTAAAATCTATTTTAAGTTACCTCTTGATGATTTTGGCTTAGACACATTTTATTTTTATTTTTTTTTTAATGTTGGCAGTTGGCATCACTGGTATGGTCATTGATCATAATCCTGTTCATTCTTAGCTATGTTCTCAAGGCCATACAGCATGTGAAAACTGGCAAAGCAGCTGGGACTGATGGAATCCCACCTGAAGTCTGGAAGCATGGAGGCCAAGCACTCCACACTAAATTTCACGAGCTCATTGTGCGTTGCTGGGAAAAAGGTGAACTACCACCAGATCTCCGTGATGCAGTCATCATCACCCTGTACAAGAAGAAAGGAGAAAAATCAGACTGTTCAAATTGCCGAGGTATTACTTTGCTCTCTACCGCTGGTAAAATCCTTGCAAGAATACTTTTTAACAGGCTAGTACCAGCTATCTCAGAAGAACTTCTACCTGAAAGCCAATGTGGTTTCAGAGCCAACAGGAGTACCACAGACATGGTTTTTGTTCTCAGACAGCTGCAAGAGAAGTGTGGGGAACAGAACAAAGGACTCTATGTAACTTTCGTTGACCTCACCAAAGCTTTTGACACTGTGAGCAGAAAAGGCCTGTGGCAGATCTTGGAAGGATTAGGATGTCCTCCCAAGTTCCTCAGAATGATTATCCTGTTACACGAGGATCAGCACGGCCAAGTCAGATATGACGGTGCACTCTCTGAGCTCTTCTTAATAACCAATGGTGTGAAACAAGGTTGCATTCTCGCACTAACTCTATTCACAATCTTCTTCAGCATGATGCTCCAAAGGGC
>NW_009705458.1:0-6600 GCF_000703405.1 Apaloderma vittatum | reverse complement strand
TTGCTCACACAGAAGCAGCTCTGCAGCGCTTAACATCCTGCTTTGCAGAGGCTGCTGAGCTTTTTGGGCTGGAAGTCAGCTTAAAGAAGACAGAAGTTCTTTACCAACCTGCACCTCAGGAAGTCTTGCATCATCCCCACATCACCAGAGGCAAATCAGAGCTTAAGTCAGTCCAGCAGTTCAGCTATCTAGGAAGTATCATTTCCTCAGATGGTAAGATTGACAAAGAGATAGACAACAGGTTAGCAAAGGCATACAGAGCTGGTCTAAAGGCATAAAGAGTCTGGTGCAATAAACACCTGAAGAAAAGTACAAAGTTTAGTGTCTACAGAGCCATTGTACTGTCTGCTCTTTTATATGGGTCTGAATCATGGCTCATCTACCGCCACCACCTGCGACTCCTGGAACGCTTCCATCAGTGCTGTCTCTGTACAATCTTAAACATCCACTGGACTGACTACGTGGCTAATGTTACTGTCCTAAACATGCTGCTGAGGACGCAGCTGCACTGGGCAGGGCACGTCTCCAGGATGGAGGATCACCGCCTCCCTAAGGTTGTGCTCTGTGGTGAACTCACCACCGGCTGCCGCAACAGAGGAGCCTCAACCCAAAGAGGAGATACAAGGACTCTCTGAAACAATACCTCAGTTTTGGCCACATTGGCTACCATCAGTGGTCCACTCTGGCCTCCAATCAAGAGACATGGAGACACACCATCCATAACGCTGCTGCCTCCTTTGAGAACGTGCATAGAATTAGTCTCGAGGAGAAAAGACAACGCAGAAAGAACCGTGCCTCACCAATACTGCCTAAAGAGACTTTCTGCTGTGCTTTTTGCAACTGGACTTACCCATCTCGCATTGGCCTTTTTAGCCACCAGTGCACTTGTAGCAAGTGTGGGTAGAGCCCTTCCCATATCTTTGTTCGCGAAGCCTAGCCATGATGAGGATGTTCTGGTAATAAAAAGCAACCTGGAAAGAGGTATCCTGTGCGCTTTGGGGATTCCTGATGCATAAGGAGAGTCTTTGACTAATGTTAACTTGTGCTGTTAAGAGCAGAGGAGACCAAGCTGTATACACAAAGCTAACTCGAGCGTCTGAAAAATAGTTGTCCTAAACTTCCTCTATCTAGACTGGCTTTTGCACTGGTTCAGTCTTCAGCAGCTTTAGTAACATTACCTGCTTTCAGTAGCTTCCTGGAGGAGCATTTTAGAGGGAGCTAAGACTTAACAGCCCTCCTAGGCTAGAGTTAGCTATGACTGATCTCCCATGCTGGCTGCACCTCCCACCCTTGAGAATATCAACTAGCAATACACTTTATTTACCTGTAAAACACCTGACAACTGAACTTAAGTGTATGTTTTTAGCTAAAAAAACCACGCTGAAATGCTTGGTAGTTCAGAGCCCACATGACTTCATCACTGCGAGGAATTAGTATACAGTTTGCAGTACAAACATTTATAATAATTATGCAGACAGTATACAAATATATTCACATTTATAGACCCTTAAGTAAACCTTGCTCTCTGAATGCAATACACACGCAGAAACATAATTTGGACTACAGCATGAACCAGTGTCGCCAGGTGAGTCAAGTACAGCACTTGGTCATGGCCAGATCTTTCTGCAAAGCGGTTTACAATGCAGTAACCCACGTTAGCACAGTGTGACTCTTTATTCCCCTCTAGTGGCTGGTCTGCATGACATTAGAGCTAGCTAGTCACGGGCTGGAAGAACTAGAACAAACTCTGGGGACAGCAGGACGTGCCAAACAGTCTTACTTCGGTTCCGGCTGCCATCCATGCTACCAGAATGCCAACAGTGAACAGATAAATGCTTCTGTGGTCTGGCAGTGCTACAGAGGGAAGGGAAAGGAACAGTTTATGAAGACTCACATTTTTATGCTCTTAGCCACTACTGAATAATTAAATTAGCATGTGCATCCTTCAGAAAGGAAGAATGTGGCTGTCAGTGGGTGTGGTAAATCTTTTATTTAACTATTTGAGTTCCTGGGTGTTAGTGCATCTGAACATGAATCTGGCCTATCTGTCTTTAGGAGGGTACCAAGAGCTCCACTTAGCAGGCTGCAGTGTAGTCTTAGCTGGCTTCCTCATACTGCCTACAGTCTTCTGCACTGCATCTCGAACTGTGAAATCTCAGAGCAGATTTGTCCTTGAAACATATTTAATATACATAGTCAGATCCTGCTCCATTATCAGTGTGCTCATAAGCCCTGCTACTTCTCCAAACAGAAAGAAAACCACTATAAAAGTCCTAAAAATGGATATAAGGAGTAATGAAGTCTTGAAAGAGCAGGGGTTTCTATTAATAGCTGGATTCCTGATGTATTAACTAAATTCTTCAAGTTGAGATGGGTGTTTTTTTTTTTGGAATAGCCTGAGAAGAGCATTCCTGAACAAACTATTGGAAGCAGGGAAGTGAACACAGTGAACGAAAACAAATAATACATCTGAGAATAACAGAAGTCAAAGAGATAGTCTCTCATCCTCCTTAAGCACAGTGTGGTTTATAAATCTTGGACTTTCTAGTGATTTGTTCTTGTCCTCATTGAGAGCCTGAGGATAATGCAAGGTTTTAAGTTCCCAAGGACTCCTGCCCTGCAAGGAATAGTAAAAGTTTTATCAAAGAGGCTGAGTGTTCGTGGCCATGATCACAATGCATAAAGGACAAAATAGCCAAAACTTAGGTTGGATTCTCTAGGATGCTGACACAAAGGAATCCTTGCTCCTTACAACAAGTCAGAAGCTAGCCCAGATTTTGAAGTTGTATGGCTCTTATCTTGGTGCGAACAGAAAACCACTGAAAGGATAACTGAGGTTGTCTAAACTCCGGTTGCTTGTGGGGATATTATCCTTTAGTGAGTAGCTTTAAAAAAAACACCAAAAAAAATTAAGTATACCAAACCATTGGCATGAGCCCTCCAGTGATGTTATTTCCCGTTTTGTCTGCTAACTTGATATGGGCTAAAAAGTATATTTGGTATTTCAGTACAATGAGCTAAGACGCTTCAATTTCTTTTGATGACACACTGTCTTAGCAGATCTGTTTTTAGGGGAACACTAAATAAAAAGCTAGATGGAAGCTTTCTAGGTCAGGAACTGCAAGACCTCCGTTACTTTAAACAGCTTGAAGCACTGCAATATTCAGCCAGTGTGTGTGTGCGCGTGCGCTGATTTAGAAAATTTTACAACAGGGGTTTGTACAGTTCTAAGGCTACGCTTTAGCAATAAAAAATAATGCTTCATGTATAAAGTGCAGGAACTCAGAGACTGTATTTTTCTGAAGCTGTAAGTTCAGTTGCATTATTTAAAAGTATAAGCTGTATCCTGTAAGAACTACATTTAGTCAGCTGCTGACTAATGGCTTTGTTACTTCTTCATGAAGTAGATAATGACTTCACATAGAATATCAAACCCAGTAGAAACAGACCACAGGAATGGAAGAAGAATTTTTGTTACAAGGTTATAACATTAAAGGAAACCTTGACAAAATTGAAAGCTTTATAAAGAAAATATTACCAGGTTTTGGTGAATACTACTTCTTTTAATGTGCCTGCTAGTTTTTCTTTTTTTCTTCCCTAATTGTTTTTTGAAAAGATCATTATGGAATTTCTGATGATTTTTGATAGAAGAAACATAAAGCACTTAATGGGAGCTAGAAAGCCGTGTAAAGGTCTGTAATAAATTCGTGTATTGCCACTCTAGACTTCTTTTAGATCTTAATGTCTCTTTTGCACTCCAGATGCCATCTCAGAAAATAAATTTCCTACAGAGCATATGGATCAAATTTTAGCCAGCAGGGAGAAAATCATTGACTTGGCACTGGGTATTTGTGACCCACAGAGTACCTTTACAGACAGCCAAGTCATCAGTTTCATTTTCTGCTAGGCAGTGGCAGCTCGGACTCCTGAAGAACACTTTCTTTGCTTGTAAAGCCTGGATATTTTTACTTCAGCAATGATGAATGAGTTCTGCAAGTGCCCATAACTTTGAAAACTCAGTGCTAAGAATTGGAACCACAGCAATCTTATTCCTGAAAAATAGGTGGCAGGACTGAAATTATGTAGAATACTATGAAACTACTTCATGGGCCCCTACCCTAGTGAAGTTCTGGAACCACCTACCAAACCATGAACACTCTTACTGAGAAGAGCGAAGAATGAGAAAAAAAACAACATACGCTGGTAAGAAACATGAAGCTCAAATATCACAGGTGCAACACAGAATAGACTGTGGTCACAAGTACCTCAAAATTAGCTCTATTCTTTCTGCCCTGTCCCACTAATTTTTTTTAATCTTATGGTTTTTACTTTGTGTGGTGCATACAATTCGAAATTGGGGCACCTTTCATTTTCTGATGCCTGTCTGCAAATTCTTGCAGACATTTCTGTTCTTGCAGTTCAGCCCTGAGTGTTACAGTGAGTGCTGCATACTGCTCTTTAAAGAAAAATATCTAGACAATGAAACAAGGATCAGAGCAAAGCACAATACAGAGACTATATTTTATTACTTGGGTTTTAAGTAATTTAGTGTTCAGTTGCTTGTACAAAAAGATTGCTGAGGGTAATGTAAATTTATGCATTTCCCAATCAGTAATTCTAATCTAGGAGATTTTTGTAAAATCTGTGACATCTTGGTATTAAAATGAAAGTTCATTTTAAAAGATCAAATTTAAAAACTAATCAATTTTTTTTTAAAAAATAATCTCCTAATAACTGAGAGACAGACGGGACATACCCAACTCTCTGTGCTTATTTGCAAATCATAGGTATTTATTGATGCCTGTCTTTGTGTGGCTTGTCTTTAGTAACAGTTTTTGTGCTTTCTTGGAAAAAGAAGAGGAAAAAAATGCTACCAGTGAGGTTTCTTTTCCTGCTCGATCATGCCATTAAGCCTATGCTCTCTGCAGGAGACACCTGCACTCCCATACTTCAGCACTCTTAGAATTTTCTGCCAGGGAGCTGCTGTAGACCTTCAACTAGGAAGTAGTAACATGAAGCCCTTGGTAAGGAACTGTTTGTGTCCATGCCTCCCTGAAGTGCTTAATCCATATCAAAGGATAACCTGTCAGTTAAGTGTTATGGGAGCCGTGGGATTATGAGATGTGTCTGTTCAGCAAGCTAATTCAGCATTTGGCCTTGGAAGCTTTCCCAGCCACAGTAGGATTGCTTGTGTGTCTCCCAAGCCAACTGGAAACTTTAGATTATATGTCTGAGTGAGAATTAAGAGAGGGAAAAGAAGGTCTAGGTAAAAAGGAAGCAGCAGTGACAACAGATACCAAAAAAGATTCATCATCCTTGGAGATATTCCAAAGCTATCTGGAAACAGTGCAGAGCAACCAGCTCTAGGTGATCCTGCTGTAGCAGCCAGGCTGGACCAGCACCTTCCAAACCTCAACCATTCTGTGATTTTGTGGGAGAAAATATAAAAACCATAAGCAAAACCCTCAGGTTTTAACACTGAGAACTTAGGATCTAGCTAACTGCACAATATGCAACCGTAGACAGTTACGCCTTCTTTAAAACCTCCTTTAATAAGTTCTCTTTTATTTGTATTGCAGACAGCCTTCTTTCTTTTCTTCCTCTTACTGGTCTACATAGGGCAGTGACAGTTTGCAGGTCGTGATGCGGTCGGGTCCCAGCAGGTCTGGAAGTACTGCTACTTTGAAAAGTCAGGCTGTGTAGGGCTATAAAAGCGTATGTTCTCATTTTTGAATCATGGGAGGCAAGCATCATTTTGCAAAGTGGGATACTTTTATCTATTTGAGCAGCCTGGGTTCTGGTGAGATTTGTGAAATTTTACAAACATCCTCATCTGATGGGAATCATCAGAGCCACTGTAGAGAACCTGCATCATTGGCAATTACCCTTACGATTGTATGATCCTCATTAGGCTGATTAAACTAGCGTAGCATCATATTATTTAAGTGGCACCAGGCAAAGCAGCTGTGTTTTGCTGGAGATGATATGCTAAAACTCAAAGCTGTTATGAATTTCAGAAGACTAGTAACACACTAAAAATCCAAATACACTCACCCCCCCCCCCCATTTTTAGTGGCTGCTACAGAAAATAAACACTCTGCCTCCCTGAAACCAAGACGAACAGCGCAACACCACGTATTCTTTACTGTTTGTTGTTTGTGGTTTTTTGGCACAGCAGAATCAGTTACTGCAAAAGAAGAGAACTGTCAAATTCTAAGAATGTTTTTGTTTGTTCTTCTCTAGAGAGAGAGAAAAGCTGGTCATGAACCTGCTTCCAGAAAAGGTGGGTAACTAATTACTTGAAGAGGAGCGAGAATAAATACTGCTTCTTTGATGTTGCGGTTACCTCATTATTCCCTGAAGTCCGATGGAAATTTCTTATTTACTTCACCGAGATTTGGACGAGAGCCCCTGGGCTGTTCGAAGGAACTCGACACAACCAGAGTGCACCCATAAGCTACTCGAATGGTTGCATTAAGACGCTCAGTGTCTCCAATGGGGAATTTCACTGGTATCGTAAGGAAAGTAGCATTGTAAGATTTAAAAAGAATTTAAACAAAAATTAAGGAAAAGCTCCGATAGTAGTCCCTGCATCCCCCC
>NW_009705457.1:0-6328 GCF_000703405.1 Apaloderma vittatum | reverse complement strand
AGGGCCTGGAGAATAGATCTTACGAGGAGCACTGAGGGAGCTGGGACTGTTCAGTTCAATGAAGAGGAGGCTGAGGGGGGATCTCATCATGCTCTACAATTACTTGAAAGGACATTGTAGAGAGGTTGGTGCTGGTCTCTTCTCACAGGTAATTAGGGACAGAACCAGGGGGAATGGTTTCAAGTTGCAACAGAGCAAGTTTAGGCTGGACATTAGGAAGAAACTCTTCACAGAAAGAGGCAGACACTGGAATAGACTGCCTAGGGAGGTGGTTGAGTCGCCATCCCTGGATGTGTTCAAGTGTTGCTTAGATGTGGTGTTGGGTGATATGGTTTAGGGGAGAACTTGTACTGTAGGGTTAATGGTTGGACTCGATGATCCCAAGGGTCTTTTCCAACCTGAATTGTTCTATGATTCTATAAATAAAGAGAAGTAAATTCCAAAATAAACATTTCCAAGTTATCTTTGGTAAAATGACTCATCAATCCCTAAACCAAAAAGATTATACAGGTATTTCTAGAGTCTTAAAAAGAGGAAAATATGAAAACAGAACCTCTGTAGCTTTTAACCTGCAAAAGCTAATCTGGAATGGATATTAATGCAAGTATACATTTACAAAGTCACCTTCTTTATGTTAAACAGTCTTAAGAAAACAAAAAAGAAGCAGTGTTCCTAATAACCCTGGGTATCTAAAAAAGCAGAATACACTAAAATTCAAAAATCTTAGTTTAAAATAATCTTCCAGTAACACTTACTGACTCTAAAATTGAATTTTTTTTAAAAGCAGCTAAATCAGTTGAGAATGTTATTATGTCCTCTTTGTTATGCTTTGACATTTTTATTGATGTTTTATTCAATTTGCATTTAAAAGTAACGGGTACCATTCTTTCAAAAGATATTATTTGTCTACTAAATATATATTGTCATGTTAATACATAGTTATTACTTCTTTGTTACAGATTGTAAGAGAAGTATTGCAATGCATAGCTCATTAGCATTATAATTATCCTTAAAAACGGAAAAGCTTCAACACTAAAAAAAATCAGACATTTTTTGAGTAACTAAAGCCAATATAGGAGTAGCACAGCAAAGGAGTGAAGGTAAAGGGCTCAGTTATATTTGCTTGGCATCCTTCCAAGATGACTCTTATCTACCTAACAGGTAAAAATGCTTTCTTCTCAGCAAAGTAAAAATGCATTTTTCTTCACCTTGACTTGAGTTTTTGCAGCCTTCTCTTTTCTCCATCTCTCAAAGGTGGAGATGTCCTGGTGGACAGCAGGATGCCCATAAGCCAGCAATGTGCCCTCATGGCCAAGAAGGCCAATGCAATCCTGGGCTGTATTAGAAGGGCTAGTAGGTCGAGAGAGGTTTTCCTCCCCCTCTACTCTGCCCTGGTGAGGCCACATCTGGAATATTGTGTCCAGTTCTGGGCCCCTCAGTTCAAGAAGGACAGGGAACTGCTGGAGAGAGTCCAGCGCAGAGCCACAGAGATGATAGAGGGGAACATCTCCCTTATGAGGAAAGGCTGAAGGAGCTGGGTCTCTTTAGCTTGGAGGAGACTGAGGGGTGACCTTATTACTGTTTATAAATATATAAAAGGTGAGTATCAGGAGGACGGAACCAGGCTCTTCGCAATGATGTCCAGTGATAGGACAAGGGGCAATGGGTGCAAGCTGCAGCACAGGAGGTTCCACAAAAACATTGAGAAAAACTTTTTCACTGTGAGGGTGACAGAGCACTGGCACAGGCTGCCCAGGGAGGTTGTGGAGTCTCCTTCTCTGGAGACATTCAAAACCCGCCTGGACGTGTACCTGTGTGACCTACTGTAGGTGATCCTGCTCTGGCAGGCGGTTTGGACTAGATGTTCTCTCAAGGTTCCTTCCTAACCCCTAACATTCCATGATTCTGTGATTCTGTTAATAACAATGCATAGAAGTATAAAGCACATGATACCATAAACACTGATTCCTAATAGTTAAACTGCACTTCTCACCACAAACAATTTCCAGTTAGCCGAGTATGTCTAATGATTGTACCTACTTTGCTGCCTATTTATTTGGTAAACTTAATAATATAAATTGGCTGTATGTGGAATTATGGCAGGTCAGAAAGAACGTTGAAGGATCAGCAAAGAAGGGGTTAATAGCATTAATGACACTTCAGAGAACACAGTTGCTTGATAAGACATGGAAATGCGATTCTTGCTCAGCTTCAGTATCCCTTAGCCCTGTGTACCTGCACGTTCGCATTGATAACCTGTCGCATGGTGCCCCACGGTGGCTGCTTGGCTTCTGTTACACTTGCTCAAGTCAGCAAGTGCTCAGTTCATTTTCATGACTTCTAAAAAAATATATTTACCCCAGTTCATGATTATATACTGTCAGAATTCAAGTGTAAAACGTCATTTGGCAACTACTGACTGTTCCTAGTTCCAAAGAGGGAATACAGGTCGCACCAGCTAGTTACTCAAAGCTGATTTCATAACGCTTTTCAAGACATAATTGAATAAAAAAAAATCTAACTGTTAAAATGTTTCCTTTATTAGGTTTTTTTAAAATCTATTTCATTATTAAAATGAAACATTTTAACATCAGCTCTATTTATCAACAATTAGAATGTTTCTTTTACTTCGTACACATGAATTAATACATGAATTAATTTCGGGTCTGGTTGTAAATAGTGTCTAGTGGATTTCCATATCACTTTCTTATGTGAAAAATTCCTCTTGATCTCTTCTTGATAAAACAAATAGTGAGGTAAGCGTTTGTTAATATGGTTATTTTCCAGAAGGCAGATTTCACTGCTGCAGGGTACCTAGGTGCCTACGTGGTGATGATACATAAATGTCTAAAATAGTTAAGTGATAGAATTACAGTGGCTGCATGTTTGCACAGGTAGCTCAGCAATAGAAGTCCCATGAAATTCAATTTTTTGGCAATGTAGTCTACTGGAGATTGCTTAAGACAAGAACGGTTAGATGATCCATTCTTGCAAATAAATGTTTTTAAATACATAACTAAGAGTGTTTTTCTAAAAATCAGTGCATGCAGTTGTTTGTCCAAATGTCAGTTTCTTGTAGTTACAACACATGCCCAGAATATCTTGTTTTGACTTTCAGCTTGTCTAAAAAAGCTAGGCATAATCAGATATTTACTTGAAAACCAGCTATTGTGGTGTAATTAGTTAGTACCTTGTATCTGTTCAGTACAGTCCCACTCAGCTGAAGCATACTTAGTTGCTATGTGTACTATGCTAATCTATTTTGGTCCAAAAATAAATCATTCTTCTTTATTATGGAAGTTTTGTGGGCAGAAGTGACTACTCCATAGGTCTTTGGGCCTGTTATTTTATGTTATAGTTTCGATTTTTTGATACTTTGATTTTTGTACATCAAAATTTGGGGCAAATACTCGTATCTGTTGCCCTGATGCCTAAGATTCCAGCCCGAATTGTTTGCTTTGCAGTTTATAAACATCAATATATTAAAACCATGTTTACTACCAAGGGTGTGGTAATTGATAAGAATATAATGAAAAATGTTAAAAAATGACAAACCACATTTTTTATGTAATTTCATGACTGCTGACTCCAGGTGTTTTGATATTCATAAACATACTTTTATAACAATGTATAGGAGTGAGAAAGAGAATTCAGATACTACTGGCACTTTTTTCATTAAAATACTTATTAAACACTCAACAACTGCTTATTTTAAAGCAGTAGCAGAAATCTAAGACTAATGCTACATGGACACCAAAATTGAAGAGGTAAGTGTATGATTAACAATTACATGTAAGCAGAGGATGACTTTCATGCTCCAGATTGTTAACTTAATTTTGGAGTTTCTGTTATTAAATAAAGCTGCTCTTCAGATTCTCTTTACATATAAAATTTCATGTTTATTGTAGAAAAAAAAATTCAAATTCTGAGGTTAGCGATTCCCATTTTTTTTCCAAACGGATCCTCATCAGCTTTCAGACTTTCTTACGGGCCACCATACACCTTTATCATCAAACCTGGTGCCGAAAATCCTGTCAAGTTCTTGTGGCTTCAGCAGGGTCAAAGTCTGAGAGCCCTTGCTGCAAAGGCCTTGGCCCCTGCCAGGCAGCCGCGCTTCCTTGTGTACTCTTCTCTCTTCCTATTGTTCTGCAAAACATTTTTCCCCTTCTGCTACTGATACTCTATGAAAAAATATGAATCTTCAGTATGCTTGCCTGCACGTTCTGTTGTAATGCATCCATACTCTTGCTCTCTGCTGTATTCTTCTAATTTGTTAAGAGGTCCAGAAAGAAGTGCTGCTTTTGTTGAAAATACCTGTTTATTTGGAAATCAGGAATTTAGTTTTTTGTGTTTTCTTGAGTAACAGTCAGGACAACCCAGAAAACAGTTTCCGCCCATACGTATGCATGAATGAAGTTATTATGCTTGTAAGAAAATACTTGTGCAAAGCAGTTGCAAAACCAATACTGTAGTGATACACAACGACATTCTCAAAGTTTTATTTTCTTATGTAGGGATTTTGTTTTGAAAACTTGATTATGCACAATCAAAGAAACGTTTATCCTTACTTAGTTGTTATTTCAATGTCTTGTAAATTTTGCATAGTGCACGGGAACTTAGAGCCTATCTATTGTACTATATTTTTTAAACCATTATAGTATGAAATTCATAGTATGAAATTCTTACCTTCATGTCACAGTTTTCCTTCATAAAATCTTTATATATATTGGAGCCCTTGTTAAAATATATAATGCTCCTTCATCATGTCTTGCAACAACACCGATCTGATCTTTCTGTGTAATTTCTGCGTCATTATTTCTGTTGCTTATCAGCTCTACATGCAAGATGGCAATAGAGGCTGATGTACAGGGTTATGAGAACTGGTTTTAAAAAGTCACTTAGAAATACATCTCTGTTTAAAAGTGTCACCTTCATAAACTATTAAAATCTTAATAAGAATTGGATTATGCCCTGAAAAAGAAATAGGACAAATCTGGATTCTAAGCAAACCAACATTTTATACTTTAAAGAGACTGTTGTCCTCCTTCACTTGCAAGTCACAGTGCAGTCTCACTTCAGATGGGGTGATCAGGTCCCAGAAAGTTTAGGATTAACATCAGTGATCTGTAAGGCCATGGGACTTGCTGCAAATGACTGAGCTGGCTGAACGTGATGTCACGTCACCTGTTTCTTGCTGTGCAGAGGAGACCAGAGGTTAACACCTCAGATCGATTTGCCCATAGAAAGCAGCATCTGAAGGTGCCAGGAGCGGCCAGAATGAGTGGGGCTAGTTTAATGTGCTGGTGAAGATGAGTATGTCCTACTGCAGTGTATTTGGGGGATTTGTACTGCCCCTCCTGCCAGCTGAGCTTTGCCTTTAGCATATGTGAACATGGAAGGGAATGCAACGTCTGGCAGTGATCTAATGTAACTGCAACAAGGAAGAAGCCTCAAAGCTAAAAACTGGCTAATTCAGTTCTGGGGCTGTCTCATGGAACTGATCAGAGGTGAGGTGGGAGGTGTGTCTTAGAAAGACACTTAGAGCCCAATGGCATCTAAAGGGGACTGGGGATGGAGCCCGAGCAATAGTGTTTTTTGGTTTTTTGTATCGATATAAAGGAGGCATCATATATCTGTGGGGATTTGTGAAAGAAGTATGTCAACATATGGAGTGAACATGGTCTTCCTTAAATTGAGAATTTTAAGGGCAGAGAGTGCAGAGACCTCACTAAAATGGGCATGTGAGCAGCATATGGGCAGCTTTATGGAGATGAAGCTTTTAACACCAAGACAGTGGGCAGAATTGGATTACGCTGAAGCACCACCTTTGCTCTGTAAAAATCCATACTCGCTATAGACAGGTAAAACCTGGTGGCAGCAACAATCTCTATAGAATCTTTGGCATTTTCAAAAATGTGGGATAGCATACCCCAATGTTTGACAAGGGATTAAATGTGAAATGTCTTTTTATAATGCCTTGTGCCTAACTGGCAGATTCTATATATTTTTTAATATTCCTCATGAGGCCTTTTTTGTAGGATGTAGTGGAAATATACAAAGGTTTGTTTCAACTATACTGGCTTTGAGGCACTGGGGGGCCTGGGGAAAAAAAATGAAGGAAAAAAGGAGAAAAAATGAATATACCAAACAAAATATTGAAAAACCGAGAGCGTACTCGTGTCAGGTGCCAAGAGCCAAAGGCAACGGTAATGAATAAATCTCACAGAGGCACTGAAGATTTAGAGGTAAACGAGCGCTAAAGCAGACACAGACGAGAGAACGCTACAACGGACGCCCAATGGCGAGATGAGGCGCTGCCGGGCCAGGC
>NW_009705456.1:125715-157594 GCF_000703405.1 Apaloderma vittatum | reverse complement strand
TTCAGGGCTACTCTCAACCCACTCTGTGCCAGGTTTGTATTTGTGTCTCGGATTGGCCTGACCCATCAGAAACCTCCAGTTCCATCTTAAAAACCTGGACTGTAGTCAGGTCAACATTGTCTTGACAGTGTGTTACTTATCATTGTTATTCCAGTTTGTAAGAGGCCTTTACCACAAAGCAGAATCAAACATGCAAACACAGAGTCAAGAACTGTACCTTATGCAATCAAAATATGATATAGGGGACACTAGTGGGTGGGAGGCTCACCTTTGCCATGATGCCGACAGCAGTCACAACTTCTAGTTAAGGGAGAATTCAGTTTAAGGTGCTGAAATACAGACATCTTGAACTTGATGTCTAAGCCCCATTACAGTCAAAAGCATCAAGAAAGCCATTTCTACACTCTAAAGAAGAATGACAGAAATGACACTAAGAACCCACCTTCTTTAGTAGGTGCTCAGTGACATTCAAGACCCACAGTGTAACCTTAAAAACCTCCAGCTGTTGGTGCAGGAGGGCAGAGATGCCTCAGCATCCTATCTATCAGCCCAGTGTGGCTGTCTGGGCACCTTTAATGACTCTATGCCTTTGGCTCTGGCTGGATGCTTTCCACATTTTCTAACTAGTACTAAATCCTCTGCCAGGTCTTACACCTCTTGATGGTCTTCTGTTAGCCTCTACCCCTACAATTTACTCACTCAAGAACGATCTGAATGATATACATGAAGATTCCATCCCACCTTACATATGTCAGTCCATCTGTACATACTAAAAAAGAATTGAATCTCATCTGCCCTGAGATATCCTCAGAACAGCACCATATACATATATATATGTGTGTATATATATATAAAAGAAAAAAAAACTAGTTGTGGGTATTTTTTTTTGTCTCTAACTGCCAAGAACTGGAGCATTATGTTGTTAGGACATGGGTCAAAGTTTAAGGCTGGCCTAGCCACTAAACTTTGACAGATGCTCTCTGTGGTCCCACCACTACCCTCCCATGGAGGATAATAGGGGAACCAGGGAGAGAGATTTTGAGGTTTAAAAAAACCCAAACTTGAAACAATTTAATGAAAGAGAGAATAATACTAAGAATAACCACGAAGATGTCAAACTATATACAGATATATACAAGCATGCAGATATGTTCAAAGATGCTGAAGAGTATATCAGTATGGGACTCATGTCTTCCAGATAACAAGGTCCTGAGAAAGGAAAAAAAAGAAGAAATCCCAGACTGGACTCAGCAGCAGACAGGAGTGCTCAAGCCCAGAGTCCCAGTGACAGTCCAAAAAAACCCAGAAAAGAGCTGTGCTGCTCCCATCCGTGTGAGAAGACAACCTGTTCCATGGAATGGCGCTCCTCTGCCATGTGAAACAGGGGACAAGAACACCAGCAGCACATGGAGAGATGATTACCAGCCCTTGGCAACCCCCCCATCACAGTAGGCACAAAATGCCTAAAACCTTTTCACAGAGGCCCTTATATACTGAGCACCATGGGAAGGAATGCTGTGATTGGTCCATTTGGGTCACCTGACCCATTATCTCCTCCCCATAGGCACAGCTGCCCCCTTCCCCATTGTGGTTGCCACATGTGCCAGGACCTCCAGAGAATTTTTATCCTGAGGCTCTCAAACCAAGACAACATGGGTCTGAGCTCTTGTCTCTCACCTTGGGATGTTCTTGCTTGGACATGCTGCTTTCACTGTCCAGGATGTTCTGGTACCTGCAGGGAAGACGGGAGGCAGCACCTTAATCCCTTTTTAGTCTGGAAGTATTTTTTTCATGTAGCAGGCTCCTTTACATCCCCTTCCCTCTGGAAAATATCATACCCAATAGGTTTCAAAAAGCAGTCTTAGAGAGAGAGTGCTTAAAAATTTCTGAGAGAGGACTGGTTTTAGGTTCAATGGACTAGTTCAGTGCAGTGCTGCTAGATCCAGTGTGAGCCCTCTCCTTCCAGTCTCCGTATAGACGTGCCCCTGGAGTTTCCCATCTCCTCAGTGGTGGAGGAAGTGCTGGAAGGGGAGTCATTTTGGCTGAAAATGGTGTTTTATTGCGTTTTCCTGATATGTGGCTTGCAGGTGAAGTCAAGCTTCCCCAAAAGTCAAGTCAGTTTATTTATTCAGGTTTAAACTAGTGTAAAGGGATTTATCAAGTCAGCACCTGACCTAATAAAACACCAGTGATGAGTGAGATCTTTGCAGAAGAAACCATCTTCCTTCTCCTCCTTGCTGTGGGGAGCACATTTTCAGCTTTCTTCAAAGACAGTATCAGATAGATGACTATTTACAGTGAAAACCGAGCAAGTTTGGGATATTTGGAACTAAACTGTCCCAAAGGGGAGTTCAACAGACAGTCTTGACAGCTGCTCTGTCACTGAGGTTGAGGGACGTGTACTTTGGGTTCTGTTGCTAATCTTATTTGTCTCACTCTTGGCAGTGTTGTCGTCTGATCAGTTATGGGTTGTAACCAGAAGAGAAATTAGCCCTTAAAGGTCTTGGGTTGAAATGTGACTCTCCCTGGAGCATTTTGGTTAGAGACCGTTGAGAGAAACCAGGAGGGGATAAGATGCCCATACCCATCTTGTCTCCTCATTGACTTATCTCTCCAGCATTTGCTGTTTTCCCTCGTGGCACCTTACAGACTATCAAGATTAAAAGCTTTAATTACCCATCTGGGAATGCTCCAGTCATTGGAGTCAAGGGCAAATTCCTCCGTGTCTTCGTATTTAGAGAAGTTTGTCGAGTGTGTCTGGCTTTTAAATCAGGACTTGTCTTCCAAGACTTAATGCACTGGTAATATATAATAGCTAAGAGCACTTATGGCAGAAAAATACATGCCTCTAGCTGGAGACCTGACACACTGGGATGCTTTCCTTGGGAAAGACCTTATCTAAGTGAAACTTGTCTGTTAGGAGGTGGGAGAGGGAAAGTCCACCCTGGAAGTCCCTAGATCTAAGGTCAACTGCAACAGTAGATTAATCACCCACCTGGCAACCAGTTCGGAGACGGACACAGATTTTCTCAGAAGAACTGTTCTGCACTCTGGATTGCTCCTTGGAGAATGGCACAGAAAAGGGAAGGACTGGGCTGGTCTCAGCTTCTCAACCTCTTCCATGTTTTCTGTCTGCTGGCATCAAAGCAAGAGAGCAAAGGTTACGGTGCTAGATGTGAAGATCCAGGGAAAAGAGGCCACCAATTAGTGTATCCATCTCCACTCATGGGGTTGGTGCATCAGTAAAGGGCTATGGAACAAATGCTGTCTTCACTGATATATCTACAAACATTATCAGATAAATTCACATTTGAAAAAATAAAAAGGCTGAAAGAAGACATAATTTAAATTAAATTACTCTAGTTGTCTTTTTAACCTCTGCCTACCAGTTTTCTCATTCTCTTAGATTATTCAGGTCATCTCTGTGATAGGGAGAGGGAAAGAACTGGAAGAACGACTAGCCTTAAAAAATTTTAAATTACATACACATCATTGCATACACAGCATTGGTTAAAATTTTTTTAAGTTTCCAGTATTTGAAGATTTGAACCATCTCTGAATTCAGGGAGTAACTGGGGAATGAAACACTTCTTGTTCCTTTTTGCCAAAAATGTTCTGCTTTCCAGGCTTCAGAAATGCACAGACGAAGTCTCAGGCATTAGATCTGCAATGGCTGATCTGACACTTGGGAGTACATTAGGTCATCTGGGGTTCATTTTCCAATTTTAGACGGAACTCTAGGGACTTACAAGTTATATGTAATTGTTCTTTAATTACCAACACAGACATTGAAACTATGGGATTATTAGATGCATGTATTTAGATTTTCAAAATACTTGTTTTAAAAACCATGTTGCTTGCAAAATACATTTCGTAAGTGATTTCTACTGCACTGGCTTGAGCGTTGAGCTGGTGTCCACCCGTGTTTGTGAGTCTCCTTCCAGGTGCCCTCAAGAGGGGCAGATTTTCTGGGGGATACGGGTGTCATTCAGCAGTTTATGGGTCTCTGCCTCCCCTCTCATTCCTTTCAGACATCTGAAATCAAGACCAGAGGGAGGGAGATATATTTCTCACCAGTGCTTTAGAAATTTCCTTTTTTTTTTTCTGTTTTCCATGATGTTAGAGACGGCTTTGTTAGATCACAGGCTCCCACCTCCCACAGTCCAGGGATTGTTTCCCATTTTTGCAGTGATGTCTAATGTTAAACAATTCCAGGTGAAGAACCCTCACAAGATTTACTTTTTGGCAGAACAAGCCTCTTAGTAGAGAAGTATTCTCTGATTTTCCATTTATATCTCTCTTTTTGCTTAAATACAGCACAGGCAGTAGATGGAAATAGTCTTCTCAGCCCACCCTGAACAGTTCCCACAATCAGCACAGCATCCCCCAGTTGCTAAGGGTTTACAGGATTTTTCCTGATACTAATTCATTCCATCTTCTGTGATCTGGGAGGGTTTTTGTGTAAAATCACTTACATGCTAGAGTGCCTTCCTCCACCCGAGATCTGCCATTTGATAGTCTCCTTGGGGCTTTTCAGTACCACGCTTCTGACGCCTTTCTCTCCCACTTCTTCGCAAGACAGGAGGCAAAGTCCCTTGGCAAAGCTGCAATTAAATATTAAAAGCTCATGTGCAGATGGGGATGGTGTGAACTAGAGAGCCGGAACTGAAGAGCGGAGGAGCTGAAGCCTCCTCCCAGCTCCTCTCAACCTGTTGCCAATTACAGAGGTCTCATTCTTCCCCATAAACTCACTGGGTAATTTCAGACCCCAGCTGGGACACCGATAGCCATCTAGACCCAAAGTTAGATTCTGATTTGGGTGAAAATCTGCTAGAATCCATCACCCCACCTTCTCCCATGTGGAGCAGAAATGAGCTCCTCTCCATGAGGATTTTTAAGTGGATGCTTCTGCCACAGGTCATCTAGTCCTCGTCCAAAGCAGCATGTTTTTTCAACTCAACTTGCGATCCTCTCCTTATGGCTTTGCTGGGAAATCTGTGCATGAGCTACAGGAGAAAGCTTCTTTCCTGGGTGTTAACAGCTCTAGGGAGTACACTGCTCCTCCTGGCAACAGTGAAAGGCCAGGCCCTAAGGGAGGCTGGGTCTGGCTGAAATCAACCAAAATACTTCACTATTGGGTCAAGAAAGTGCAGGACTGTCTGAGGAGGTCTGATTTAGGCAAGGTCTAACTCTGGATTTTTGCAAAGGTAACCTCTTAGCTCTCTCAAAAAGCATCATGACCACAGAGCTGTTTTTGCACCTACCTACTGGGTTTCCGTGAGGGTCTTTCTGGGAATTCATTCTGCACGCACTAGAAAGTCGACCAGGCAACAACACAAGCGGATGAATATGAGCAGGTAACAGTGTGTTGGTTTATAATGAACGAGAAGGGCTGCGTTTGACATCAAAAGCTGGAAAATAATTTACCCAGAAATGCCTTAGCTAAGCAAGAAACCTTTGATACGAGGAGCGAGTGAGTTAGGGCAAAGCAGAGATCTGGATAAACAAACTGTCTATCTCTGTCATTGCCTTATGGAATAATAACTTGCACTTCTCTGTGTGTTCTAATTCAATTCTTACTGAAACAAAAGCTCTTTATCAAACTTTTATTTCAGCACTCAAAACAACTGGGAAGAAATAATTATTTTAATTCTCTATCCTGTGAGCACAGAGAGTCTGTTTTCTTATACCTGTCTTATTGATTGAAACAGTGCCTGAGGACCAGCCTAGGCTACAGCCCTGGCTTTGCACGTACTTAGATTTCTGACAGACTTGTATCTTTTGCCCTTCTCCTGTGCTCACAGAGTCTCCCTGACCTGGTGGATGTTTCCCACTGGACAAGACTCAGTTTTTGGATGGTTCTGTAGGATGCCCTGCACTGTAATTAGAAAATACCAGTGACTTTAGACGGTCCTGGGCAATCAAGGCACAAGTCTGATGGGGGCTAGAAGGGTTTTTAGGTGCATGAGCAAAAAAAGGCTCTGAAGCTAGAGTGCTTCCTTGTTAGTTATTCAGTTTAGAGTAGAAGGATTTGGCTGGCAGAATGAAACAATGAACGTTGCAGTCAATCCAAGAGTGAGTAATAGAGGCTGCTAAAAACCCCATGAATTATTTCAGGGACTACTGCTATCCACCTCCTCTCTCCATAGAAAGACTGCATGAAACAATTGTCTGCATAGCTCCAAGGCACACTCACCAGATAAAGTGTGTTTTTGCCAGAATTACAGTGCCTTAGGCTGGTTCTTCAGCTACTGTCTCTGCTGGAGGCCTTGCTCAGCTCACAGTGATTTTAGTCTTCACTATCAGCAGTGCTCTGGGTTTGCTCTGTTGGCAAGTGTCTGTGAGAAGATGGGAGTGAATTGCTCATGCCGGGCAATTTCTGTGAGCTGAGAAGAATAGGTGGGTCCCAGTCCAGAGAGAGGGAAATGCCTGTTGGGTTAGGGCTTCTTATACCTGCGTGCTGCTAGCTGCCCTGTCCTGGCTGTCCAGGACAAAATCCTCTGAGTCCTATTCCCTGCTTCTCCTCTCATTGCATTATTTTCATGCTGCTCTAAGTAGCTCCAGTGGTTTGCATGGAAAGCTGCCTGAATCAGGTTGACTTGCCTCTAGGTACCAGATCATGGCAGTGGGGAACTAGTGTGAGGATGGAGTACATTCGGGGAATGAATGTACCAGCCCCCAAAACACCTTTTCCTTCCACAAGCAAGGAAGAGAAATCATTACTCTTCAAGACTCTTAGGGTTTGTGTCTTGCCTTGTGAGGTGTTGGAAGAGGTCTCTTGTAGAAACTGAAAGCTTTGGCGGGACGTTTTTTTTGACCTTCAGTAGTTTCCCCAGATGGAGGAGATGGGGTAAAGGGATGCTGCAAGGATCCTTCTGTTCATGTGGCTCTATGACCTCCAAATGCTGTTTCCAGTCACCAGCCCAAGCAACACTTGATCTGTTTAAGACACAGGCATTTCTTCGGTTGTTCTGCTCCTGTTCTCCGAGGGGAGTAAACAGGTTAGCATCAACTATGGTCCTGGAAGAGCCTTTCCAGATGTCCTTTCCAGATGTCCAAACTCTACATAAAATGTGGTGGTCTAGTATACCAGATTAGAAAGAATAGACAGCCATAAATAGTCCCCTTCTTCCTGCAGAAAGGTGGGAAAAATCAAGTTACTTATGTGTGCCTCCATCCCAAGGACCTCCAAATGGGATCTCACCCTGGGAGAGAAGATAGCCAAGACATTTTAAGAAGCCAAGCTTCCCTTTCTCTTCTTACTGTGATGAACGGCCAAATCACGTTCTTTTCCCTCAAGCAAGGGGAATTTCCCTGCAGAAATTGAGAAGGGTGATAGTCCTCCAGATGCTTCCACAGACCTGGGAAGCAAAGCGATACCACCAGCATGGTTTCCCTGTAGGGTGACAACTCTACCTGCTAGAGCCATCCACTCTTCTTGTCCTGTCGTTGCAGGAGCTTTGCTCTCCAGCATGGAGATGGGCAGGGACGTGCAATGTCATTTGCATCTTCTCTGGACAGCGGGGAGGCAGCCATGCGAGGGGTGTACAGACAAGGCATGGGCAGCTCACGGTGAACTTTGAACTGGGAGCTACTAATGGTTAACACAGACAATTATTTCTCGCTGTGTCAAATGGACTGACCTAAGCCCACATGAGATTTGTGCTGACTGGACAGGGACAGCAGCTTACGTAACCACCTCTATTTTTTTCCTTCTTTTCCTCCCTCCCCAGTTGTATCATGTTGTTTTGATAGCTGTATTCCCTCTAAAAACCTGTGTGTTCTTCTTTCTTTCCCCTCGTGTGCCCAGCCTGCGTGGCCTTGCCACACGCGTGTTTGCGCCTTGCTTGTCAGATATGGGATGGTGCACGGTGTGAGAAAGCACGAGAGGGAATAAATCAATTCAGGTGTGGAAAGAGATCTGCTACTTGCTATAAACAGACTGACGCATAAATGATTTTCTGAAAAATACTGGTTGTGATGTGTGTCTCCTCCAGATTTGACACCCTGTCTGGGAGTTTACCGCAAACTGGCTACAAGCAGTGGAGGAAAGAGACAGATGTCGCACTATCCCCAGCATGTTCTCCCCGTTTTTTGGGGGTAACGGGAGCTGTTTCCCTATGTGGCATCAGGTTTGTGTAGGTGGCTGCATCTCAAGTGTTTGATGCCGTAGCTGAAGGCATTGTGCAGCTCCAGGGAGCTAATGCTGGCAGAGCTGATTTCTTCGCTTTGGTCTGCTGGGTAGGGCCCTGCACTAGCAGTGTACTAAGGATGGGTGCATTGTGGGAGGAAAAAATCCTTGCAAAGTCTCTGGTACTGCTTTCTCTCTACCCTCTCTCTTTTTCCTGTGGAGAGTATCCAAATCCTCACAGTCATTTCCATAATTATTGGTTTCATGTTAAGTAACCAAAAAATTATCTATCAAACGCACATGTGGAACTAATGGGACTTATTTGAAAAGACCCATCTTTGCATTTACAGCTAGTGCATCTCTGAGACCATTTTCATGAGCTTCCACGGCATCGGCTCATGCTGGGGAGGGAGCTCTCATGAGTGCTCACCCCAGGCTGCCTGAGTCCCCTGGGACCGTGGGGCTCTGGTTTTACCCCAGAACACTGAAACACAAACATTTGGTCCAGAGGGGTAAGTGCAGAAAACCTACTGCAAGAGCCTCCAGGGATGCACGTTCACTTTGACTGCTCCAAGTTGCAGATTGTCAACTCTTTTTTCTGCTTTTTCCTTTTTTCCAATTGGGCTTTTCTTGGGACACCTCTCTAGTGGCTGAGTTTTGTGAAGGCTGGAAATATCATGGCAGGACATTTGGTAATTTCTGCTTCCAGAGGGTCTCTTGCTTACTTAAAGAAAGAAAAAGATCAAGAAGTTGAAATTTTTCAGACTCCACGGGCTCAAGTTCAGGTGGAGGTTGGGTTGCAGAGATGCTCAAGGTTGTAGACTTCAGAGTGTAGGGACATCTGAGGCCAACTCCAGCTCCTACTTGGTCTCAGAGACCTTAGCATGAAATGTGGCAAATCTTAGACTTCAGTGGAGTTAAGATGTGGCCCTCAGGACATCAGTGTTGCCATAGGTAATCTCACCCACCACAGCAGGTTGCATTAAGGTGGAGTTCACTCTGGACTGTAAGAAAAGGAAACACTGGGACCAACATATTCAAAAGGTGAGGTAGCATCTGATGGTCCTCATCTAGAGATTTAAGGTCTGATTTTGAAGATAGCGCTGGCATAGCCTGTGGGAACCGATGGGTTTTGTTGCAAACAAACGAAACACCCTGAAATGGGGTTTGCTGCCCAGAGCTGACTGTCTTGTGACACACAGGGGATCAAGCTGAGGGATAGCAGCAAGGCTGTGTTTCCTGGTTTGGAATTACACTCAGACACAGCTCATCATCCCACCTCGAGTAGTACCTGATGACAGCCTCCAGGTGAGCATCTCCTTCTGCATGAAACATGCTGAAGTCATCTCCACCATGGCCAGATGCTGCACCTTGATGGGCTACTCTCAATGCTTGAAGGATGGACAGAAGCAAGGAAGGAAGGAAGGAAGGAAGGAAAGAGAACTAGAGTTAACCTTAATTTTTGAATATGAGTAAGTCCAAACAACTAAAAGCTCTGTGATTCTCCTCATCCTGAGCACTTGTCCCATGCACTGCTTTTTCTCAAGGAAACAATTTGTCTTTTCAAATCTTCAGTGTACAAACCATCTTATCCTAACCATATAGGACTGCAGTGTTCCTTGGGGCTGATCACATTTTTTGTTCACAGGCTTTTCCCTGCAAAAGGAGGTGATTGCCTGAGATGATTTTATGAAAGTGTTTGGAGGTGGATGTTTCCTCCACCCTACCCAGCAAAATGAGGAACCGCAGATTGTTCAGGCTTCAGTTTCTCATTGAAAAGTTTCTTTTTTTTTTCCTCCTGGGAAGCTTTGAAAATTAAACCCAGCAAAAATACATTTCTTGCGAGAACGAAATATTTCCTGGCTGCCTCTAAGACACTGTGGTGCTCTGTGTGTGTCTGCAAACTACACATATTCTGTGCCGTTGTACTCTGTGGGCATACATAAGAACTGAGTGTAGTCATAACACAGGACAAAAGCTTAAAGCTTCTGCTTTCCCTTTTTTTTTTTTTTTTTGTGACCTGGAGAATACACATTGCCTTGATTGATGCTAGAGGAAGGGAAAAAGCAACAGCAACCCCTTGCATCTTTGCCCTCTCCTGCCTGGCAAACACATCCCTGTGTACTGTTTGCAGTGTATTTTCGGGTTGTTTGAAAGATGTAAGAAGGTCTGGTGACCATTAGGGTGTCTTTCTTCTCCATGCCTGCGCTAGAGATTCTTGGTACTGCAAATTCTTGTACCTAATAGTGTTCACTCAGAAGAAAGGGACCACTGCAGAGGAGCTAGGGGGGAGGCGGCTGAATGGCGGCTGCTGTCTGCCAGTCTGGACCACAAACTTTGCAGCAGACGCATTGGGAAATCTGTTAAGATCTGTCTTGGGAACATGAACAAGTACAAATCTAGGTGAAGGGCAGGTGCTCCCTGCTTCAGGCTCAGCAGAGTGGGCGAGGGGCCAAGAAGCAGCTCAAGTCCTACATCGATGAGCTGCTGCCGAAACCCACGCAGGCGGCGAGCCCAGCTCTGCTCAGCCCTGGTTCTTGGTGGAGGAAAATGTGTGTCGCTTCATCGCTTTCAGCTGGGGGTCTGGCCCTGAGCGTATCTGGAGCATAACGGCTGCATGAGGACCCAGTGGTGCCGGGGGGTGTTGGGGGCACCTCCCCAGAGCCCAGCCCAGACAGCCCTGCTCCATCTTCAGCCTCTTTCCAGCTGGCTGGGGCCCTCGGCAGCTGTCATCGCCTCCTCTCCATCCTGGGGCTGAGTTCCCTCTTGATGCGTGGTTAGGAGCAAGGAAAGGATTTTTGGCTATGGGATTGGGAACAGGGCAGAACTGCGTCAGTCTTGCGTGTATCAGGATTCCAAATTGCTCTTGCTAGACTTTAAACCAGACTTTTCTATTTTCTTTTTTTTCACCACACCTAGTTTGACCTTCAAGATCAGATACTAGAATGAACAGTAGGTTGAAAAGTGCAGATACATGCTGGGTTTTTTTGCAGTGGGCTGAAACGGTTTGCAAGTGACAGGTGAACTGGCTGTGTATCCATTTTATTACACTTCAGTGCCTTCAGGTCCTCACTGAGGAGCTCTGTTCCTGAGCCCTATGTATTTATCTTGAAAGTCTTCATATTGCCAGTTTGATGCGACTGTTAAGAAAAAGATCTGGCTTCGTATCTGCATGATCTTTTGGAAAGATGCAAATAAGAAGGCAACATTTGCATACCAAAGTGTGAGTGAGATTTATTCAGCATTATTATTAACAGTGCTGTGCTTCTGTTAGTATCTGAAAGGCAGAAAAGGTAAAAATAAGATATCTTTTCCAGCCCTTCCTTTCCTGTAAAGAGAAAGATTTGTGAAGCTTGAAACCTCCCAGCCCGTGGTGCCACCATTTACTCAAAATACAGAAAGTGATCTCTGGCCATGACAAATGGTATCTTAAAGGATTCAGAGGCTGCCCGTGCACATCCCACAGCCGTCAAACGTGTGCAGCCCTGGGGATGTCCCCACCAGGAGAGAGGTCGTCTGCCTACAGCAACGTGGGGACATAAGGAAGAGTGTGTCGGCAGGCACGGTACAGCATGTGCCCTCCGGAACTTGACGTGCCCCGGACAAGACAAAAAAGCCCACAGGAACTGCGGGCTGTCGGTGGAGAGGAGTCAGAGAGCGTGGATCATACACAAAGGTGGTGGGGGAGGTAGGCTTGGAGATGATGCTTTTTGCTCAGCCAGATACTCTCGCTGTCTGGACAGCAAATTCAGGATTACCTGTGGACAGGTTCTGTGTCAATAAACTCTCAGCTGCAGAGGCTCAAACCCTCACTGTGCTCTCCCCTCTCCTTGCTCGTGACCTCTTTGCATTTCTGAGCTTCATTTCTTTGTTTACTACCCCGATCTCTGTCTAGTTTTCACACGTTCAAAGGTAAATACTCTAAACAAGGTGTTTGTCAAGCAGTTTGCATGTGTTTTCCATAATTAGTATTTTTCTTCCTTGTGAGTTCCTGCAATCCCGTTAACCTGAAGGACTGAACATTCGCTGCTCCCCTGACTTGTGAAAGAGCAAAGAGTGCACCCAAAGCGCATAAGGGGTTTTTTGTTTGCCCAAAGAAGGCAGCCCATCAAGGATGGTGGGTATGGGTGACTGCTGAATTATTGTTTTTAAATAGTTGTATCCCAAGTAGATCTTTCTTTTCTATGGGGGTTATCCTGAACCACCTGCTCAGAGTTTCCTGCTGCCCATGGATGGAGACCTGCATCCACCACCTGCGCTCCTTGGCGCATCTCACTCACAGCTGGCTGAGTAAAGGGGACGTATCCTGAGAAATATTGCTTCTATTGAGGCTCAAGGGTCCTGCTTGCAGAAGTATGTGTGGCCAGAAACAAGGAATCTTAGTTTGAGCCTTCTTCCATAGATGGATGCTTTTGCTGCCAAGCACTTCTCTGCCGTCCTCCTTGGAGGAACATCAGGCCAAGCAGAAGGAAAACACCTGGGGAATGGGAAGCACCAAAGCACCTTGGCTTGTTCAGGGCATAAAAGCTCTCTTGGAAGATGCCCATAGCCAGTCTCTCAACCACCTCCCACTCTGGAAAGGATCTAGAAGGCAAAAATACGCTTTTAAAAAAAAACAACCCACAACCCTTTCAACTAATTTTAACTTTCTGTGAGGTTTATTCTCACAAATCCCCTCACTGCTGTCCTCCACCTGGCATCTTCCTCCCCATAACTCCCTGTCTGAGGGCGCAGGGGTGAAGCATGGTGGGCTCTTGTGTTGGTTTTCCAGGTAACGCTGGGTTCCAGGCTGCCTCTGCACCCTCTTTCCCCCTGTATTTACAGCTAGAGATGGAGCTTCTCCCATGACCACGGTGTCGCACTGGGAGAAATCCCTGTTCTCCCATCTTCTGCCCTTCAGACAACAATGGTGATGTGCAAAACGGTCTGAAGAGGAGTGTGCACCCACCTATTTTCTGTAACAAACACTCTCGGCCTCCTCGGAGGACACAAGAGGGCGCTTCCACCTTACTTTTGGGGAGCATTTCCTCTTTTACAGACGTTTCTCTCTTCACCCCATCAGCTGGAGGTTGAGTGAAGGTCTTTAAAGCAGGGAACTTCTCTCTATATGTGTTTGCAAGGCACTCAGCTGAAGGGACCTTCGTCCTTGCAGGATTTCCAGAGCTTCCCACAGAGTAACGAAATCATATTTATGTTTATAAAATAAGGGATGTAGTATCCTCTTCAGGATCTGGTAGATCATCAGAGAATATCTCGGAGGATCTTGGCTCTGGGATACACCATTGGTTTTGATTGTTCACTATGAGAAATACAGACATCTCAAAATGGCATTGCTGGCCTCTCCTCTGACTATAACAGAACGGATGGATCCAATGGAAATTTGGATTACAAATAGGAAGTGGGAGACTGTAAAGGGAGAAGGGAGAGATTTTGTACTCATCACCCTAGTGGGCACAGCAGCAGAGGGGATGCAGTGAGCACATCAAACACCTGCTCTCCCCACCACCAAGGAGGAGGCAGAACTTACCTGTTCTGCTGTCAAAGGTTGGGAAAACACCCTGTATGTGTCCATTTAATAAGGGTAATTTGCTCCCTGGTGTTCTTTTCATAAGAAAGTTGTTACCTGCTGTTGGCTGTATCCCAGCCACGCTCTTGAGATGGAGACTACAGGAGCCCTGACCTCCAGGTTGTCCTGCAGCGCACAGAAGCATCATGACACTGGCACTAAAAGGTACTTTTTCTTCATGGCTATATCCTAGTGCTCCATACCAGATGTCTGAGCACTGGCCTGGATATCCAAGTTGCACAGCAGAGGTAGTACATAGGCAGTCTTGATATTCCCTTCCTATGTCAGCTCAGTCTCCTGTCTTGGAAGACACTTTCCCCCCTCCTTTCTCCTTCAAGGGATGCTGTAAGGCTGTTTCCAGATAGGCTCTCCCCAGAGAAGCACAGAGTTAAGGGACATCCATGCAATGGAAACATATTTAGTCTCTCATTGCAGCTACAAGAGCAGGGAGTACTGCAGCTGCACTAATTATCTACTCATAAATAGAGCCCAATTAACCAGTGCTCAACTTTTCCTGTGCATCTTTCTTCCATTACCTTTGTTTTATTGTGGGGAAAGCAGGTTGTGGGTTTTTTCCCCCCCCCCTCTATGTGTTTGGACAGGGATGCTTTTGCTGAGGAGCTGACAGAAAGGGGCAAAACGTTTATAGCAAGAACAGGGCTGTCCTGGAGGAGAACATAGAGCTTGCTGCCAGCAATGTCTCTTCATACAACCGTCAGGAGAAAATCAAAGCACTGGGGTAATCTTCGTCACGACAGCAGGGCTTTAGGTTTTCCTAGGGCCCCACAGTCCTTAGGATGTGGAGATTGTGTGGGTTGTGTTGTGGTTTTCCTTTGTGAGTGCTGGGTGACATTGGATGGGTTACTGCTTGGTATTTTTGTTTTGAAAAGGCTATTGAATCTAGATGTTTTTAAGATGCCTTTTTTGAAGAAACTGCTATATAGAAGGGAATATCTTTCCTGAAAATTAGACCATTTTCTGTTCTGTAAAGCTGGGTTCTGCAACAGGATTCTCCCCAAACACTAGTTATGTGTTAAAAGATTTTTTAAAGTGTTCTAGTTTTAAAGGACCGACAAAAGCCACTAGGGAAAAATGGCATTTGACATAGAAAGGCTCTGATTTACTGAGCAACCGTAGGTTCTTGGGGCTGGAGTTAGTGAGGGGGCTTGTAAGCAGCCTTGCCAGGCTCTGCAACTGTGTGCTTCCTTCTCAGCCAGCTACAAGTGACATAAACAGAACATTCTTCTCCACTGCCTCATCCCAGGTCGAATCCAAATGTTCATCAGAAGAAAGGAATTTGGGGCAATCGGGATGAGGTTGTGTCTGTCTCCTTCTCTCCATGCCTCAGGCCTCTTCCTCAGCCCCAGTCTTAGCCCAGCCTCAGCAACCTCTGATTCCAGCCTGGTCCTTGGTCCTGCAGCATCCTCTGATTGGGCTGGAGGTGGAAGGCAGGAAAGAAACCCAAGGTGCCTTCAAGCCCAGATTGCTACGCCGGTGCCTAGTGGCCTCCTTCCTGCACCATCTCCTTGGGGAATTCTGGCCACAGACGCAAGGCCAAGGTTGTAGGAGGGCAGGGTTGTAGGAGAGCAGACATCCTACGTCTTGGTAAGACTTTTTTGAGACCATCAGGTCACAACCAAGCACATGTTGTTCATCATCGTGGACCCTGGCACAGTTTTGGCCTGGGGTTGTGTGATCCCAGGCAGCGCTTGAGTTTGGTGTGGATGTGGCCACATTTCTCTGAGTTTCACTGTATGAATGCAATGTGTGTCTTCAGGACTACAGTCTGACTTTTTATTAGCCCAGAGGCCTGCGAGACTTGGGGATTAAGCTTAAAACCATGCTTAGTTCTCCTTAATGTTCATATAAGGGTCCTGCAAAAAGTAAACCCATCTATTGAACTTCTAATCCTTTCTGAAACCAAGTAGGATATCTAGGTGGAGGAAATCAGTGTGGTTAAGAACTTTATAATTAGACAAACACTGCTTGGGCAACCTTTCAGCTAGGTCATGTTCTTGTGTGCGAGGTAACACAAGTGTTGTTTTTTAAGACTTCAAAATAACATTTATTTCTCCATCAGCAGAGAAATGTGGCAACATCTGCCTCTTGATAGCCCTAATGCTCTTTGTTGGAAGGGTCTTCCCAGTGGTGTTGTCTGTTTTCCCCTGAAGAGCCTGTCTGAACCCTCCTTCTTTCTTCTAAGCCTTCACAGCTTAAAACCTTGTTCTTCATATCAGGCAAGAAGATGTTCGAGTATTTTGTTAGGGAAACCTGCATCTATTTGTCTTAGTGAGTAGGGCCAGTTTTCCTCTTGGTCTTTTGTGGGTCTACATGCTCCGTTTTAGTTACTTCTCCAGGACTTGGCCTTATAGCATCTTCTATCTGTTGTTTTCACATTTGCAAGATGCCTTTTCACTCGGGGCTCCAAGCATTCATGACAAAACACTCCAGATCAGATACCATAAACCCATAAGCAGCGTTGCTTAATGCGATCCATTTTGCAGTGTTTCCACCCGTATCTGTTTATCCCCCTTGCCTGCCTTTCACAGCAGGGTGGAGGCATTTTGCTCCACAGCTCTTGGCAGTCACGACCTCTACATTCACAGGGACATGCTGGCCAGGCTCAGCTGAGCACAGATGTGAGAATATATTGCAGATATTCTCCACTTTTTCTTGACCATATAAGGGAACGTTACCCTTCCTAATGCTGAGGAACAGGAGTAGTATGAATAACTTGGAGGATTAAGAATGAAATCTGGAGGCTTTCCCCTCTCCTGCTCACAGGCTCATGGGCTGGGAAGGATTGTTACCATCTGAAGGCTGGTGAAATGGGTTGGCTTCTCGCTGTGCGGCTCCCCAAGCTTCTTCCGGCAGTTTGTTGGCAGGTGTGAATGGATCTGGAGATCCAGCCTGGACAGAGTCCTCTGAATGAGGGCTGGAGTATACTGAGACAGCCTGCAATGCAAAATCTACAGTCGCTCACAGCGTCCCCACTCTGTAGCTAAATAGGGCACTCAAGTCTTCAGGGCTGAAGTCCATCTGGCTCTTCACAGTCACTTAACCAGTGTTTTCAAACAGCAGCTGCCAGGGCACCCTCCTCTGCTGCTTTGTATGCCAAGAGAGAGAAGACCACCCCTTGTCTGCAAAGGACATGAGTTCAACGTCTACTAACTGTTCCCAGCTGCTGCTCTCGGCCGGGGAAGCCTCATAGATGTAGAGGAAATGTGGGAAGGTGGTCCTTTAGACCCACCTCTACCCTGGGAATTTGTGCAAGAAAGAGTGGTGATCTCTCCAAGGGGGAGAAGCTGAGAGACGATTTTTACTGTGTCTTGAAAATGAGGTGCAGGCAAAGCCTGTCCCCAAAGAACTTGCAGAGCTGTTGCATTGATGGGCAGAGGAAGCAGAGCTCTTAGGCACTGTGTTGGGATGATTATGTGTTTGAAATGACCTCCAGGGTGGTCCAAACGGACCAGAGCTGTACTGTGTTGGGATGATTTTTTGAAAAGGCCTTCAAGGTGGCCCATAGCAATTGAGAAGTTCAGCTATGAATTGCATATGCTCCTGGTGCAAATCTCTTAGACAGGTTAAGGGGCAGCCTGAAGCACCTGGATTCAAACTGCTGTGCCTCAGATTTACCTCCGAGATTGGCCACGTGGCTGTTGTGTCCATGCCGCCTGGGGTTGGCAATATTGATGTTTCCTGGCTGAAGCTGGGCCACCCTCCTCTAGTTGTGTTTTCTGTTCCGCTTATTCCCCAGCCTTCCCTCCTTTGTCCTGTCAGTTCCCCCCTGTTGGGAGTTGAACCTCTTTCCAGATGCCTGGCTGCTCTCCCAGAAGCAGCACAGCACCATTGTAATGTGTAATTATGCTGGAATTCTCCTCCAGACCCATCTTTTATTTAAATTACACCAGTCATTGAGTATGCAAGAGTTTATAAACTCAAGTAAACCAGGGTCCTCACACTTTGTTCATTCTTTCCCCAAGATGTAGAATTTTAGCGTTTTACTTGAGAATACAGGGAAAATATCAACAATAATAAAGCATAGCACTGAAAGAGGACATACCTTGGAAAGACAAAGTAATGTAGTTTTCATCTTGTAAAGGATATGGGACAGAAGAAGTGTTGGGTGAGTTTCCCAAGGCTGCCTGGCACAGTAACACCAAAGAGATAAAAAAGCAGCATTTCCATGGCCAGTCTTAATCCTCCTTTCACTGGCCAACACCAAAATAACTCTAAGGGTCACATCTTTCACCAACAATTATTAGAAACCGATTGTAGCCAGACATCAAAATAGTAAGTGCAGTGCAGTAGCGCCAACCTGGATATTCTCTTTAGTGGCTAAAATGTAAAGAAAGAACAGCAGATTTTTTGGAAGCCCAGCTTGGACAAATCCCAATAAATGCACACCCCTTCTGAAGGCAGCAACTGTTCAACTTCATTAGAGGGTTTGACCTGATATAGCATAAGTATATCCCATCTAAGATGGAATCCAGTCTGAGTGAATTTACTGTTATAGGCCAATCTCTTTGCCATGGAAAGGACTCCGGGCTGTATTTGCAGTGAGATATCTAAGTGTATCTTTATGTACTCTGGTTGCTGATGTGACCCTGGGCAGGCAAAAATACCATGGAGACTGAGATTACATTTGTAAGGTGTTAAAAGGTAAGAGGCACTTCTAAGAATTTCCACTTTGGCTGCAGACTTTAAATGCATATATAATGCACGGGGAAAACAATATAGATGTAGATGAAGATGGTTGGAAATTGCCAGGTCTCCCTTATTCCCATTTGCTTGGTCCTGTCCTCTTCATTAAACCAAAACCCAAAACCCATTGGACCGAGTAGCTTAAACACCATCAGAGCCGCTCTGTGACTGTCTGACATTGTTGGACTCCATCATGCTCCTTGTCAGTGTTGATCTAATCTATATTAGCAGGAAGGCAAGTTCCTGTGAAGATAAAGCCAAAGAGGTAAAGGGTAACAGCCACATGGGTTTTTTTTTTTTTCCATGTAGCAGTGACAGCTTTTGGATTACAGGTCCAACTCCATGTCAGTCAAAAGGATGTAACTCTCCCATATCTCCTGCTGTGAAGCATCTGAGATCATCGTGAGCACCTGAGCTGATCACTGTTTTAGAATTCGCACATTTCATCTCCCTGAGCAGACTCTGGTGTTCACCAAGGATGTGGCTGTCACACCAGTGAGGACTATTTGAGGACTCGAGGTGCTGTATTCCCTGCCTGGTGTCTGCTAATAATTTCACCTCTGTGTCCCCTCTGCCAAGGATGTGAGTCTCTAATGCTCCCAGCTCTGTAGCTCTTACTTGCAGCTGCAGCACGAACTATTTTTGGCTCCAGAGAGTTTTAGCCTGTCTGCTGAGGTATGTGTTCAGTTTTGGGCCCCTCACTACAAGAAAGACATTGAGGTGCTGGAGTGTGTCCAAAGAAGGGCAGCAAAGCTGGTGAAGTGTCTGGAGAACAAGGCTTATGAGGAATGGCTGAGGGAACTGGGATTTTTTAGCCTGGAGAAAAGGAGGTTCAGGGGAGACCTTATCATGCTCTACAACTACCTGAGAGGAGGTCATAGTGAGGTGGGGGCTGGTCTCTTCTCCCAAGTAACAAGTTATAGAGCAAGAGGAAATAGTCTTAAGTTGTGCCAGGGGAGGTTTAGTTTGGATATTAGGAAAAATTTCTTCACTGACAGGATTGTCAAGCATTGGAACAGGCTGCCCAGGGAAGTGGTGGAGTCACCATCCCTAGGGGTATTTAAAAAATATGTAGATGTGGTGCTTAGGGACGTAGTTTAGTGTTGGACCTGGCATTGCTAGGTGAACGGTTGGCCTTGATATTCTTAAATGTCTTTTCCAACCTAAATGATTCTATGATCCTATGACTTTTGGATCAGGCCCTATTTTAGGTTCTGTTTGCAGGAGCTCTTGGCTGTGTTTAGATTCACCATTAGATGCACCACACATGGCACACATCCTTCTGACTGTGCACCCACCTGGGTGGGGATGTGTCAAAGAAAGCCCCATCTGTCCACGTAGAGAGTTTCGTCATCAGAGCAGACAAAGCACACATCGAAGAAGGGAACAGGGCATACATTTGCTACACAGGGCGTGTGTCCCCCTACAAGTGACCTGTCCAGTTCACCCTAAGAGATTCCCACTGGATGAGATCTTACCTTAGTTTGTTTGCCAGAGCAGGATCGTCTTAGTCTGGTTATTTCTTCCTTCATCTCTGATTTTTTTTCCGCTCTTTTTGAGAAGAGTCTTAATGAAATGAATGAGATTGTCTTGCAGTAGTGTTTGTAATAACTTTTTGCTATGAGCAGGCTGTCTCCAGAGTATTATCACAGCATGTGAACTCTGAGTGGTGTGTGGCTGTATTGTATAACACAGTGATCTTCTGTGGCTAAGCGTTGCAGAAAGGGAGATATGGGTGGAAAGCCCTCGATTGTAATGTATGTTTTTCTCCCTTGGCACAGATCAGACTGGTTTTCCAGCATGCTTGAGATATGTATCATCCACAGCCAGTAACAAAATGACATAGGTCTTTTCCAAGCAGAAATAAGGTTTAAACATACTTCTTTTTTTTTTTTTTGTGAGAAGCAACTGTTTTTGTGTAAGTTCCTGTCCTTCATCAAACACATCCACTGAGTACTGGAGTTAGCATTCCTGTACCTCTCGGGAATCTCCCTCCCCAGTGTATGAGATAGATCTGTCTTGAGGCTGATAAGAGCAACATGGGCATGTTGGTGACATGACTCAGTAAGGGTCATGACACTGTACCTAGGTGAGAACAGGCTTCTAGTGGGACCTCTCTGTCAAAGCCTCACCAGTGCCAGGTACTAGTGTCCCCCAGATAGATGACTGAGGGTCAGGTCATTGAGTTCTGCATGGCTGGAGGGGTAAAAAAAACCAGACCATAATGCAATATTGCAAAGGCAATTCTACCTGTGGCAAGACTCACTTATTCGAAGTCACATATTCAGTGCATCAGTCCAGACAGGTCTGGAGCTGTGATGGCTTTTGGAGGGTTGTATTTTCCTTTCTCCTCCCCGTCTGTGGGCTGAGATACCCAGTCAGACTATGTGTCACGAGTAATGAACTCCATGATCTATTGTTTCTTTTTTGCCAATGAGAACAACCAGAAAGTTCTGCTCAGTACAGAGATGGCAAAATCTCAAAAGCAGGAACCTTTGCCAAAATCCCAACAATTCCTCTAGAAATCTTTGACTAAAACTACAGTTCATATTTTGAAAAAATATTTTGGAAAATTTCAAGGTAGAAAACAAACAAACCAAATCAAACTAAACACTGTACTCCAGCTGAGTTGATTTGGGCACCTGAATTTTATTTCTGAAGTACTTTAAGTGGTTTTGGACTTGAGATGCAATTCTTTAGTTCTGAGAAGCTCTCCGTGACAATCTCAGTTCTTATGGTCCATATAACTCTTATGGATGATGCTCAGCAGGCAGAGTACCTGCACATGTTGGAGATATACCTCATCTCTTGAAATTCCTGGTACCTCCAGGAAACAAAGCAGAAATGGAAAGCTCTGCCCTGATTATTTTTTTCCAAGCCATATCTGGTACTATTTTCTCCATTACAGCTCCTACTGCAACATTTATGATCATGTCATAAATGAGGATGAATATTTATTACAGGGTGGCTGTAGATCCTGATTTGGCTGGAGATTGTCCCAGGAGATGGAGGACATTCCCACCATCCCAAAAATAAACCCTGGGGTGCTTGGCTTTAATCAGGACATGAGGTTTCTCCTCTATTTCTTGAGTTCAGCCCTGGGAACCAGCCCATCCCAAGAGACAGGGAAGTAACATTGCTCAGCCTTGGTGTTGGTTTCAGTTCTGGGGCACATAATCTGGCAAAGTGAGCGCCCCGTGTCCTGGCATCTGGTGTAGATGTCATGGAAGCTGTATCTCCACCCTTTTAACATGCACTGTAATTTGTTATACACCTATCTAGAGAGATTAAACCAGTTTGAGGCCCCCATTGCGACTGGCACTGCTTGTAGGCTCTGCCCTGGAGAAATCACCCTGGATAGATGAGGCAACTATTTCTTTTCCATCTATGCAAACTAGGAGGTGGAGCAAAGGGCCTGAGGTGGGGCTAAAACTGATGCTTCTGTGCTTGATGGACTAATGACAAAGTCAGCTCTCCTTAGCTGGAGGCAACTGAAAGAGAACTCTACCTGTGCTGCTCTTGCAGAGAGTAGTGTGAGGTTTGGGCACATCCTCACACGTCCCTACTGAAGTGGCAGATGTCCTAAAGCCCTGACAGCCACCATGGAGTTCAGTCTGCTCACACCCAGGGAGACTCCATTGCCTTGCATTGGGGATTTTGCTGCCATTCATCAAGTGATATCTCAGCTGTGACTACTTGTCAGAGAAATTTTACTGTGGATGCTTTATCCCCTGATGACTTCCACTGGACACCTTGATTTACAGCTTCCAGTTCTCAGCCCAGATGGAGCAATGACATTGGGTGATGCAGCCCATGCAAGCTGGGGAAGTGCTGCTGTCATCCAGTAATGGGAAGGCAAAAATAATCTTCTGCTTTCTTTTTTACCTCTGACAACAGAGACACAGAAATGCTGGTCTGTAACAGGAGGAAAGAAGACTAGCTCTGGGGTCCAGAGTCCAGCTCTCCGCCCATGCATCACTCAGCATACACCCTGTTGATGTCCTGTGTGCGTGGCTACAGCAGTTTTCCATTGTGGACTCTGGAAAGCTCTTTGGAAAAAGGATCTGGCTCTCTTTGCTGACCCACGTTCCCTGTTTCATTGTCTTTTTCTTGTTCTGTCCTTCATCAGAGAGGGGGAGGCAGGGAGTGCCTGACCCTGGCTCTGCCTCTGATGGGGCTGGGGCTGCGAGCGCAGGGGAATTGACATCGCACCTCTGAAGTGGCTTTCACCTTGGGATGCAGAGGCCGTGGTGATTTGGGTTCTGGTGCGCCTGCACATTCATACAGTGGAGTGCTGGGCTGGGGAGAGCAGCCCCACCGCAGGCAACAGACACCTCTCTCTGTGGCTTTGCACATCCACCAGCCTGACCCAGCTCCCTCCCCTCTGGCTCTGGCACAGTCAGTCCCACACAGGCCTCCTCCTCTATCATGTTTTCTGGTGGTTGTTGGCTTATGCAGGGGCTGGAGTGGACTGCGGGGATGTGGCTGCCTAGGGAAGGGAGGGATGGGGACACCATCTGAATTTCCATTCCTCTGGGGCATGTGAGAAGAAACTGATCTGCAGCAAAAGGACAGTAAGTATTAACCTCGCATCTGCCAGTACCTGAGGCACTAGGTACTAGCCATTCAATATGCATCTCTAAAACCTTGAGTTGGATTCACTGTTCCTGCTGGAGGCATGATCACGCTCTTGTGAGTGCCTCTGGACAAGTCAAAAACCACATTAACCCTGCAGACAGGCAGGACAGACTAATTCAGCCACCAGGATGCTGGCTTGGGAAACAACATGTTGACTGTGTTTACACAGAGCTGCTCAGCCCAGAGCATGGGCTGCACTTGCTGTGAGTTGCCTGTGAAACACCGTGGATCCCTCCCTGCAGAAGCTGGCTTCAACTGTACTCATGCCACTCCTGAGGAGCTTCTGAAGACCTTTCAAGATATTCAGGATATGGAGAATAGGGGACTGATCATTATTAAAAATCCCTGTTACTTTATTTCCTTATCCAGGATAGCGTTCACACATCTTGGTACGGGACGTGAGGAAGTTTTTATTGGCATGTGCTTGGGCAATCTCATTATTCATCAACGACAGAGCAAGGCAAAGGCAGTGAGTTATGTTGGCCTTTGCAGACAAGTGGCAATAAAATAAGTTTATAGAACCGCCTCCTGCACCATCACATATTTATGTCCCATATTTATCTTGCTTTGTTATCCATTTGTGCTTGCTTGTCTTGCAAGGCCATGTCACCTCCATTCCCCTAGATGAGCAAAGGGATGGATTCTGATACTGTAACTCACGTAGAACAACAATCACAGAATCACAGAATCACAGAATTGTTGAGACTGGAAAAGACCTCTGAGATCATCAAGTCCAGCCTATGACTCAACAGACAATGCCCCATTCCAGGCCCTTGGAGATATTTAAGTCCTTTTTGGACTTTCTGCACAACAGTGAGGGCCAACCCCACTTGCACGTTGGCTTCCTTCAGATTCAAGCCAAGTGACTCTGCCCTCGGTGGGCCTGAGCTCAACCTCTCTCAGGAGTTTTGGACATGACCTGCTCAGCAGAGTGATGAGATCTTGAACCGTAACTGGTGCAGCCCAGAGGTACCTGCTCTGCTAAGCAAAGCATTTGTTCCTTGAATCAAGATTGTATGTCTGAGAGGTTCCACTTTTCCCATCACAGTTGCAATGCCACAACTGGACTTTTCATGTATGACAAGAAGGTAAGTATTGACAGGTGGCAGTTTTATGAGCAGTAGTGTCTCCAGTTTTCCTGTGGGTTAGGATCTCCTGATTGATTTTTTTTAATTTGCCTGTATTAAGAGCTTCCATATGCCTTGAATAAACCCATCATCTCTTCTCACAGTCTTTGGGCTTGCCAGCAACCATGTTTGATTGTAGAAATTAACTCCTTTAGGGTGCAAAATTATTAAGAACAAATTGATTCCAGGAAGTTAATTTCTCCTCTGCCTTTGTTCATGTACTGTAGCTGTTTATGAGGTATCCTCCCCTACATCTGGCTAAGAGGTTCAAAAGTTACTTGGTACAAGAACATATGTAGACACATTTGCATATGTGCCAGTCACTTGTGGGAACTGGAGAAGAACATTTAGAAATTTGGAATAAGAAGGTGTTTTCTTTTCCTTTTTCCAGGATGTCCTCTTGAGATCTGTCCTGCTGTGTCTCTTTCTCACTCCCTCTCTCTCAAGGAAACAGGTAAGAAATGGGGCTCTCCCCATGAGTGCTACTCTAATTTTAGGCTGAGTAACTTCGTAGAAAGAAAAAGGAGTGGCAATTTTCTCTTTGTCTGGCCTGGAAAAGAAAGAAGACAGTTTGGGGTGAGGAGGATAGGTGCTCACCCAGGAGGTACAGAAGCCTTTTCAGTTTCGAAAAAAGGCTTAAAATAAGTGCATCTAAAACCAGTTGTGTTTCAATTTGCAGACTGGACAACAGCATGTTTGTATATCATCACGTCCCTGTAGCCAAGGACAGTTTGGTTAGTCAGTATCTGACAACGCCAGAGTTTCTGTACCTCATGGAAGGCCTAAGACACACGTCAAAGCTGGTCAGAGGGAAGGGGACTCAGCCCCGAGCAGTAATGACGTGGTCATGTCATCTTTAAAGCCAACAATGAGATGTAGACTGTGTCCCCAGCCAGAAAGGTCAAATACATGGTTTTCAATATAGATCCCAAATCTCTTTTTTCCCCATTTCTCTGGTCCCTGGCTGGCCCATGAATGTGCAGCCACAATACAAAGACATGAAAGCGGGGCCCTTTGTGACATCTGACAGCAGCACACAGTCCCCCATCTGTCCCCGGGGCTTGCTCTGCAGCGTGATCCTTCCATTGTGCTCCAGCCCTGTCTGGAGCGCAGTGATTTGGCTTTGCACATATGAATTACCTGTGGAAGGGCAGACATCTGCAAGATACAAAGTAAAGGACACTTAATTATGATAAGCAGAGCATTCGATTTCACTTCATGAGGGTGTAGCGATAACTTCTCTCCAAGTCATCTCTGAGTTATTGACATACATTCCCTTTTGCTGTCAGCTTTGATGGCTGCTGCTAACTCAGCCAGCACCTGTCTTTCAGCCTTGGATAATCAAGTGACTGGGACAGTTAACAGAAGGAGAGTTTCCCTCTAGGACACGATGGTCCTGATGTACAAACACGTTCAAACACAATGAGGTTGAAAGGAGAGCGCCAGGTGGGCAAAATGCCCATGGTGGTACACTGTAATTTAAAACAAATGATAGCAAAGGATATCAAAATTCCTGCTTCAATGTTAATCCTACGTGACTGCCTATTTCAGCCTTGCATGCTTAGTGTGGGTCTGCTCTGCCTCATCCACCTGCCTCCCCTCCCCAGCCCTCTACACCAGCAGACATGAACAGGAGAGGCTGCAGAAGAGGCAAATTTCTCCTTTTCATATCCTACATGGTGGTGACAAGATCATAAGCTGAATAAAATAGTGGAGTCCCAATTCCTCAGCTTACTATCAAGAGGGAAATCCCATCCCACCAGCAAGGACAAGCCCCTGGATGGCAGAGGTTTAGCATTTGAGGTAGAGACTGCCTCCCTACATCCCTCCAACCCGTCATCCTAAGCTGTAAGTCCTGCTAATGTCTTCCAAAAGGTTGAATCATATACAGACAACTGGAAATATCATGAGATTTCCTTGGTGTTGGTACTGTGGAAGATTCAAAGGGTGTCAACAGATGCTTTTGACACAATCTCGATCCTCCCTTGATGCCATCTCTCACACTTTGACCTCAAGTTAACCAGCTTCAACAAATTCTCCCCTGAAAGACGTCACAGATATTCTCAGCAGGACTTGCCTACGCACAACAAGTGTTTATGTGTTTGCAGGATCCAAGCTAATACCTTTCTCACTGAGAGCTCAGAGCACGAAACGTGTCGGTTGCATGTGGGGAGCCTACCTGGAGCTCTGGAAATTTTTAATGTAGAACCGAAACACACTGATTTTGGAAAGGAAAAATAAGCACAAAAGGTCTTAAGATTTCACTGATTTTCTCCTGAGACCCTTTTCTGTACACAAAGTGTTTCCTGCTCTGTTCTTGGAAGCATTACCCTTGGCTGGGCCTGGCCTTTAAAACATTACCAGCTGTATGCAAAATAGAGTGCAAAGTGCCAAAAAGCCCTGCAGGCTATTTACGTTTGGCTGGAGCTTGCTGTGTTGGCCAAGCTACAGAAATACTTTGTTCATCGGCCTTGCAAGGAAGGCAGCTACTTCAAGCTGTTCCGTCCTGTTTACACACAGAGTTTCCATGGAAGTCCCCATGCCTTACAGCTTTACACACTCACATATCCAGAGTACATTTTTCTGGTACCTGGTTTGTCTCTCTTCTCCCCTCACATTTGGCATGGGATCAGTGGGAAATTCTGGGATAAGGTTCTTTGGTAGATGTTGGGTGGAAAGGGATTTATGTTTTTGGTGAAGGGCTGTTTGGTGCTGCATGGATCCTCTCTCCATGCAAGGAAAAGCAGGTGGAGCGATGGAATTCCTGTTGGGTTAGCAAGAACACTTTTCCTAGAGTGAATTTGTGGAAAAGTAGCGTGAAGTAAGTGGCAAATCCTGCAACAACAGATATAAGAGTGATTGGCTTTTCAGGAGACTTTGAGGAAAAGGCAACAACCTTTGCAACATTTCTGGTTAAGGGTGGTTTTTTTGAATCCTCCGATTACAAGCCCAACTAATAAGGCTGTGGATTTCTTGCTGTTTTTCTTCCATTGTTTGTTACTTTGCCTGTTGTATTAGAAAGACTTCTCATAGCTGAAGACATGTCGATAATCGCCTCTTGCAAACATGTAATGTGCAGACTGATCCGTGGGCATGGCATAACAGGATGCAAGGATGTAGCTGCAGGTCCTCTTCCCCTGGCTGGCTCCAGGTCTCCAGCTTGGGGCATTTTACGTCTCTGCCCTAGGAACCACTGCTAGGGCAGACTAGCACATTTCTTCCTTGGCCTTGTACCAAGAGCCAGGATCATCTCATATGCTTGATTGAGTTGTTTGAATGTGACCTTCTACATTGCAAGAAACTGCATCCTCAGCAAACATTCAGAGGTGTCGCTCTGCTGAAGGGAGTGGGGATGGGTGAACTTCGCAAGCTGATTGTGAAACACACCTCCCTGTGTCTCAAATCTGATCTCAGAGCCTGAGTGAGATCGATGGGGACTTTTCCCACTCAATTTGGCAGAGCAAGGGCTTGACACTGACAGGAGCTGCAGTTGTGAGCGGGTGGAAAGGAAGCAAGGCTAAGCATTGCAGGCTGGCCAGAGGTCTCCAAACCGAGCTGGCTGAGGTGAAGCCTGGACAACACCACTATAGCTGTGAAATAAAGGTTCTCCTGCTACTTTGGCTATCAAACATTCTTACTCAGGAGCAGAAATTCTTCACAGCAGTGTGTTTGCTGTCTATGCATTTGCTCCCTAGCAAAGAGAAGGTCAGATAAGCCTAGAGTTCTTTCTGTCTTGGCTAATAGTTAATAATAACCCTGCAACAGCTGTTTTTTTTTTCCCCCCTGCAAATTAAGGGTGGACGAATGGCCTGGACAAAATTAGAAATCTCCTCTTGAAAGGCTGAGCTGAGTTTACAAAGTTATAGCTCCACGGATGTCCTGTTGCAGCTGGGGAATCCCAGCTGCTCTCTGAAGGGTGGGTAGGTGATAACAAAGTGCATACGTGTTGCATGCTTTGGGTTAGAGGGTCCTCCCCATCATGCTGGCTTCACATCATTCCAACTCTGAGGAGGTTGGTGGGGCAATTCCTGATTTCATCCTCCTCTACTGCCAAGAGAGGCAGCTCAAATTTCCCCTGCTGTAGTGGGCAAAGCACCCATGGGTTGAGATGTAAGGGCTAAGGGGATGTTGTCTGAGGTTATGTGATGGATGTGTGTTGAGTGGGTCAGATCACACGAGGGGAGAGGAGCACAGGCTTGGGAATGACCTCCATTAGGCTCCTCTGAGCATAATGCCTGGGTACCTGCTCTACAGGGCACTTTCCAGATGCGGATATCCAGGCAGGAATTTGTTAGGGAGGCTGTCCGTCACCCGCTCTAGTGCTATGCCTCTTGCCAGGGCCTTCTGCATGACTTTGCTCCACCCTGGCCATCCATCCTTGAGGTGACATGACGAAGTGGTGCCCATGTTTTGAGGGGGCTTGGCCCTGATGCAGGTTCGTAAATGGAAACTGATTTTTTCTTGACTGTGAGACCTAGAGCCCTCAAAACACTGACTCATGAGAGAGGCTAGCAGCAAAGGTCAGCGCCGGGTGAGGCTCATTGTGGTAAAACCCACCTTCATTTCCATGTCTTTTGTGGGTAGAGGGGGTAAAGGCACAACTGGATATAATTGAGCTGCTGTGACAGACCAGATGTCCCGTTCATCTGAATCTATCACTGTGTGCTCCTACGTCATTCCCACCAGTGAGGCTGAACGCGTGAGCTCAAAACAGCATGACTCAAGATGGACAATAGTCGGCAGTAGCTACTTAAACCATGGTAATTCCGATTTAATTGTGTTCACAGTTGTCTTAGTTAGTATGGGCTCTGAGCCATTGACTTTTGTGCATTATTTGAATTTTTGCTGGCATCTAAAATGATCCACTGAGGTCAGTAGGGATGATGTACACCAACTCAACATTAAGCCCGGCACTTTCTGCATAGTATTAACATTTATATCCCCTCTAGAAAGGCTGGAGAAAGCACAGGTTACCTTCATAATGAGGTATTAAAAAAAAATCCCCAAACAAAACAGTATGCCTTTGATAGCCTAGAAGATCTGTCTGTTGGTTTTAAAAGTCATTCTGGACCCTTATATAACAGTGTAATTAGTTGATACTATAAACTTATTATGTACCTGCTGGAACACAACAGCTCCTTTGAAGCAATTTGCACCTATTGTGTAATTATATAATTAGGCCACATGCCATACTTGGGAGATTGTGCAAAAGGGGAAAGCTTTCCATTTCAAAGTAACTGAGAGCTTTGGTGGCTATGGGCATTTTTAAAATTTTTCTGCTGCACTGCTATTTAGAAAACGCAGAACTCTGAAATATATCAATCTGTGGCTGAGGTAAGCACCCCAGGAATGTCCAAGGCGGTCTGCAATATATTGACTATATAGAGATTTTTTTAGACAGGGCAGACCTGCTCTGTGTGCTGTTAAGTGTGATGGGATCCAGCACCTCCAGCTGCAATGGAAGGGAAGCAGAAGTCAAATAACTGATTAAGAGTGCCTTGAATAATCTGGTTGCATCAGCTTCAGGTTTTTTTGCAGACACTCAAGAATTATTACGGCTGGATTTTCCTTTCCCTCTTATAAAAGCTTTTATGCATCTTCCTCTTTGGATGGATGGAACAGTCCTATGTAGGACATGAGGCAAGGGTTGGTTATAGCATCTCAGCATCTAGTGTCTAGTGGCAGTTCAGCGCTGTTTGACGAGCTGGTTGCTTCCTGGCTTCGTGCAGCATGCAGGCTCATGAACAAAGATTCCTGGGATGAAAGCATGATTGGTGGGCCCAAGCTGTGGTGAAATACAGGAAGAGAATCAACTTGTTCATGGTTTTGGTGGTGAATTTTGACAGGCTTCCGAAATAGGACAAGGACCTCCAGAGCTCAGAGCCTGAGCCTGCACAACCTGGGCTGGAGTTGGGATGCCAAGATGTACTCACCTACAAGGTAGGTACAAGCTCTGCATTGGAGATGGTATCCTCAGCTCTTTTTATGTGAAGTCCTGGCCAGGGATGTCACTCATCTAAAATAGACACCAAAGCAAAAGAAAATGAGGTGCTCTTTGCAGTGACCTATTTTTCCCATCGTCTCAAGTGGGAGTCCCCTGAGAGGTGTTCAGAAAGGCAACATCATCACAGACACCTTTAACTAGGTGAAACCTGTCCCACCCTGGTTTCCTACTCATCAGTTGTAGGACACTCAGCTCTGCCATTGAGTGGAAATATTAACACAACAGTGCTTCAGCTTTTTCCTTTGTGAAGGATAAACTTGTCCTCATCTCGCAAATAATCTGGGCTTGGGGAATGATGGAGTTTCTGACCTGGGATCTCTACTAAACCTCTGCCTTTCTGGATACATCAGGCCTACTATGAGGCACGTACAGGTTTTGAGCAGGAGGCCTTGACCTGCAATGCCTACCTTCAAGAAGAGTCTTGGTTCACGTGCAAAGGGACAGTGGTTTGTGGTTCTCAGATTCTGAATCTGATGATGCTGTGATTCTCTGGAATATACCTGCTCCTGGGGCAGTGAAAAGAGATCCAAAGTGGTTAAGACATGATATGTCTTTGTGGGAGGATTTTGAGGACATACTGCAAAAGACCCTAGGAGTTCCTGGAAATGAAGCTATTGCACTCAGTCCCTGCATTTGAAGCCTGATAAAAACTCTGAATCAAAGGAATTTCTTCTCTTGACATCAGTGCTCTGGTGGGATGAGTCCTCAATCTTGAGGAGGGCTGCCAGTTCAATTGTCATTCATCACATGGCACAGAAATGTCATTTTTTAATGACTGGGCTAAAAAGATTTCTAATAGGCCCCCTTTCATAATTGAAAGGCCACAATAAGGTCTTCCTGGAGCCTTTCCTTCTCCAGGCTGATCAGCCCCCATACTCTCAGTCTTTCTTTATAGAAGAGGTGTTTCACCTCTCCAATCATTTTTGTGGTATCCTCTGGACCCACTCCAACAGGTCCATGTCTTTCTTGTACTGAGAACTCCAGACCTGGACACAGAACTGCAGGTGGGGTCTCACCAGAGTGGAGCAGAGGGGCACTTTAACATTTTCCTACCAATGGTGTTTCCTGCAAGTGCGAGAATAAGACAAGACTCGCTCCTTGCAGCTCACAGCAGGTACTGAGGGATGTTTTACCTGTGGCATAGGTCTCTCCCCAATGTGCAGCCCTTGAGCTTTGAGATTCAACTGCAGCATTTCCCCTTGTTGGAAGATATTCAAGAGGCACAGACAGGTTTTTTTCCTCCACTCAGTTGCCTGCTTTCTTGAAAAGCACAAGGCTAACACTGTGCTTTAGACCTCTTTCGACTCACATGGGCAAAGGGGAGGTGAAGATGCTGGAGAAAGGGTGTCTTCATGCAGGTATAACTGAAAGCATCCCTTTCCATGCAAAGCTGTCTAAGAAGGCAGGATTTATCTTTTTTTTTTTTCTCTTTTTTTTAAAGAAAACCTTCTTACTCATCCTAGAGCCTGGACCTCTGCAAACCAAAGGCTGAAGCCCCCTCATGACATGTGTGATGCCTTTGTTCTCTCTGGTGCCACTAGAGTGTTTGGATATGGACCTTGGAGAGGGATTTTCCCCTCAGTGATGGAGATCCTCAGTCCACCACTGCTTTTTGTTTCCTGCTCCAGTGTCTTGATCAGCTGAGCCACTATGCAGATGAAGCTTGGCTGGGATGCCCTGCTTGGCTTTGCTTCCCCCACGGCAGGGGC